>NW_024039569.1:192500-277237 GCF_016077235.1 Cyprinodon tularosa | reverse complement strand
CCTCACTAGAACTATAAAAAGTAGACAGGCAGTACAGATGCTTTCCTGTGTCCTCATAGAACTTAGAAAGTAGATCAACAGTATCAAGATGCGTTTCCTGCGTCCTCCTAGAACTAAGAAAGTAGTGGGCAGCTGCAGCAGATCCAGATGCTGCTGCCTGCGTCCTCACTGGATATATAGAAAGTAGATCAGACAGCTGCAGCTGATCCAGATGCAGTGGTCTGCGAACTCTACCATCTGATAAATACACGCAACAACACGCAACTGGGGGAATCGTTATTCCATCACAAAAAGAAAAAATCTAGAGACTATTAATAACAGGAGGTGAAATGCAGCTCCAGACAAGCTTTGAATGTGGTGATGTCATCAGTGCGCTTCTGTTCCCATTGACTCAGTTCATTCTGCATGATCCCTTTCTCCCAGAGCTTAGACTTTCGGGGTTCTAGTCCAAAACCCACTTGGTGAGAACAAAAGTCCGTACTCGTGTTCATGAAAACTAAGAAATGGCCTTTGACGTGTGAATTTAATATCTTAAAAGAGGAAAAGAAGAAGAAAGTGTTTTAACCAAATGCCATCCTTTCTGTCCAAGAACGTCATGCGGTATCAGCTGTGACACATGGAGGTACAGCAACACAGTTGATCATCTGTAGAGGGAGAACATGGTAACTCAAACATCACAGGTTCAGACAGACAGCCAGACTGAGAAATGACAGACATACAGAGGAATGACAGACAGGCCGAGAAATGGCAGACAGACCAAGGAATGACAGACAGACCAGGAATGACAGACAGATAGAGGAATGACAGACAGACCGAGGAATGACAGACAGACCGAGGAATGACAGACAGACCAAGGAATGACACACAGACCGAGAAATGACAGACAGACCAGGAATGACAGACAGACCAAGGAATGACAGACAGACCAGGAATGACAGACAGATAAATGAATGACAGACAGACCGAGGAATGACAGACAGACAGAGAAATGACAGACAGACCAAGAAATGACAGACAGACCAGGAATGACAGACAGATAAATGAATGACAGACAGACCAAGGAATGACAGACAGACGAGGAATGACAGACAGATAGAGGAATGACAGACAGACAGAGGAATGACAGACAGACGAGGAATGACACACAGACCGAGAAATGACAGACAGACCAGGAATGACAGACAGACAGAGAAATGACAGACAGACCGAGAAATGGCTGACAGACCAAGGAATGACAGACAGACGAGGAATGGCAGACAGATAGAGGAATGACAGACAGACAGAGGAATGACAGACAGACGAGGAATGACACACAGACCAGGAATGACAGACAGACGAGGAATGAGAGAAAGACTGAGAAATGACAGAAAGACCGAGGAATGACAGACAGACGAGGAATGACAGACAGACGAGGAATGACAGAAATACTGAGGAATGACAGACAGACCAGGAATGACAGACAGACTGAGAAATGACACACAGACCGAGAAATGACAGACAGACCAGGAATGACAGACAGACCAAGGAATGAAAGACAGACCAGGAATGACAGACAGACCAAGGAATGACAGACAGACCAGGAATGACAGACAGATAAATGAATGACAGACAGACCGAGGAATGACAGACAGACAGAGAAATGACAGACAGACCAAGGAATGACACACAGACCGAGAAATGACAGACAGATAGAGGAATGACAGACAGACCAGGAATGACAGACAGACCAGGAATGACAGACAGACTGAGAAATGACACACAGACCGAGAAATGACAGACAGACCAGGAATGACAGACAGACCAAGGAATGAAAGACAGACCAGGAATGACAGACAGACCAAGGAATGACAGACAGACCAGGAATGACAGACAGATAAATGAATGACAGACAGACCGAGGAATGACAGACAGACAGAGAAATGACAGACAGACCAAGGAATGACACACAGACCGAGAAATGACAGACAGATAGAGGAATGACAGACAGACAGAGGAATGACAGACAGACGAGGAATGACACACAGACCGAGAAATGACAGACAGACCAGGAATGACAGACAGACAGAGAAATGGCAGACAGACCAGGAATGACAGACAGACCGAGAAATGGCAGACAGACCAAGGAATGACAGACCGATAGAGGAATGACAGACAGACCGAGGAATGACAGACAGACCAGGAATGACAGACAGATAAATGAATGACAGACAGACCGAGGAATGACAGACAGACAGAGAAATGACAGACAGACCAAGGAATGACAGACAGACGAGGAATGACAGACAGATAGAGGAATGACAGACAGACGAGGAATGACACACAGACCGAGAAATGACAGACAGACCAGGAATGACAGACAGACGAGGAATGAGAGAAAGACTGAGAAATGACAGAAAGACGAGGAATGACAGACAGACAAGGAATGACAGACAGACGAGGAATGACAGACAGACGATGAATGACAGACAGACCAAGGAATGACAGACAGACGAGGAATGACAGACAGACTGAGAAATGACAGACAGACAGAGGAGTGACAGACAGACAGAGGAATGACAGACAGACAGAGGAGTGACAGACAGACAGAGGAATGACAGACAGACTGAGAAATGACAGACAGACAGAGGAGTGACAGACAGACAGAGGAATGACAGACAGAGGAGTGACAGACAGACAGAGGAGTGACAGACAGACAGAGGAATGACAGACAGACAGAGGAATGACACACAGACCGAGAAATGACAGACAGACCAGGAATGACAGACAGACAGAGAAATGACAGACAGACCGAGAAATGGCAGACAGACCAAGGAATGACAGACAGACGAGGAATGACAGACAGATAGAGGAATGACACACAGACCGAGAAATGGCAGACAGACAGAGGAATGACAGACAGACAGAGAAATGACAGACAGACCGGGAAATGGCAGACAGACCAAGGAATGACAGACAGACCAAGGAATGACAGACAGACCGAGAAATGGCAGACAGACCAGGAATGACAGACAGACCAAGGAATGACAGACAGACAGAGGAATGACAGACAGACCAAGGAATGACAGACAGACCGAGAAATGGCAGACAGACCAAGGAATGACAGACAGACCAAGGAATGACAGACAGACCGAGAAATGGCAGACAGACCAGGAATGACAGACAGACAGAGAAATGGCAGACAGACCAAGGAATGACAGACAGACCGAGAAATGGCAGACAGACCAAGGAATGACAGACAGACCAAGGAATGACAGACAGACCGAGAAATGGCAGACAGACCAGGAATGACAGACAGACAGAGAAATGACAGACAGACCGGGAAATGGCAGACAGACCAAGGAATGACAGACAGACCAAGGAATGACAGACAGACCGAGAAATGGCAGACAGACAGAGGAATGACAGACAGACGAGGAATGACACACAGACCGAGAAATGACAGACAGACCAGGAATGACAGACAGACGAGGAATGAGAGAAAGACTGAGAAATGACAGAAAGACCGAGGAATGACAGACAGACCGAGGAATGACAGACAGACGAGGAATGACAGACAGACGAGGAGTGACAGAAAGACTGAGGAATGACAGACAGACCAGGAATGACAGACAGACCAGGAATGACAGACAGACGAGGAATGAGAGAAAGACTGAGAAATGACAGAAAGACCGAGGAATGACAGACAGACGAGGAATGACAGACAGACGAGGAATGACAGACAGACGAGGAATGACAGACAGACCAGGAATGACAGACAGACGAGGAATGAGAGAAAGACTGAGAAATGACAGAAAGACCGAGGAATGACAGACAGACGAGGAATGACACACAGACCGAGAAATGACAGACAGACCAGGAATGACAGACAGACAGAGAAATGACAGACAGACCGGGAAATGGCAGACAGACCAAGGAATGACAGACAGACCAAGGAATGACAGACAGACCGAGGAATGACAGACAGACCGAGGAATGACAGACAGACCAGGAATGACAGACAGACCAAGGAATGACAGACAGACCAGGAATGACAGACAGATAAATGAATGACAGACAGACCGAGGAATGACAGACAGACCGAGAAATGGCAGACAGACGAGGAATGACAGACAGACGAGGAATGACAGACAGATAGAGGAATGACAGACAGACAGAGGAATGACGGACAGACGAGGAATGACAGACAGATAGAGGAATGACAGACAGACAGCGGAATGACGGACAGACGAGGAATGACACACAGACCGAGAAATGACAGACAGACCAGGAATGACAGACAGACAGAGAAATGACAGACAGACCGAGAAATGGCTGACAGACAGAGGAATGACAGACAGACCAGGAATGACAGACAGACCAAGGAATGACAGACAGACCAAGGAATGACAGACAGACCAGGAATGACAGACAGACCAAGGAATGACAGACAGACCAGGAATGACAGACAGACAGAGAAATGACAGACAGACCGAGAAATGGCAGACAGACAGAGGAATGACAGACAGACGAGGAATGACACACAGACCGAGAAATGACAGACAGACCAGGAATGACAGACAGACGAGGAATGACAGACAGACGAGGAATGAGAGAAAGACTGAGAAATGACAGAAAGACCGAGGAATGACAGACAGACCGAGGAATGACAGACAGACGAGGAATGACAGACAGACGAGGAATGACAGAAAGACTGAGGAATGACACACAGACCGAGAAATGGCAGACAGACCAAGGAATGACAGACAGACCGAGGAATGACAGACAGACAGAGGAATGACAGACAGATAGAGAAATGACAGACAGACGATGAATGACAGACAGACGATGAATGACAGACAGACCAAGGAATGACAGACAGACGAGGAATGACAGACAGACGATGAATGACAGACAGACGATGAATGACAGACAGACCAAGGAATGACAGACAGACGAGGAATGACAGACAGACTGAGAAATGACAGACAGACAGAGGAGTGACAGACAGACAGAGGAATGACAGACAGACTGAGAAATGACAGACAGACAGAGGAGTGACAGACAGACAGAGGAATGACAGACAGACAGAGGAGTGACAGACAGACAGAGGAGTGACAGACAGACAGAGGAATGACAGACAGACAGAGGAGTGACAAACAGACAGAGGAGTGACAGACAGACAGACAGAGGAGTGACAGACAGACAGAGGAGTGACAGACAGACCGAGAAATGGCAGACAAAAAGAAGAATGACAGACAGACTGGGAAATGACAGACAGACAGAGGAATGACAGACAGACGAGGAATGACAGACAGACTGGGAAATGACAGACAGACAGAGGAATGACAGACAGACGAGGAATGACAGACAGACGATGAATGACAGACAGACCATGGAATGACAGACAGACGAGGAATGACAGACAGACTGAGAAATGACAGACAGACAGAGGAATGACAGACAGACGAGGAATGACAGACAGACGAGGAATGACAGACAGACGATGAATGACAGACAGACCAAGGAATGACAGACAGACGAGGAATGACAGACAGACTGAGAAATGACAGACAGACAGAGGAGTGACAGACAGACAGAGGAATGACAGACAGACTGAGAAATGACAGACAGACAGAGGAGTGACAGACAGACAGAGGAATGACAGACAGACAGAGAAATGACAGACAGACTGAGAAATGACAGACAGACAGAGGAGTGACAGACAGACAGAGGAATGACAGACAGACTGAGAAATGACAGACAGACAGAGGAGTGACAGACAGACAGAGGAATGACAGACAGACTGAGAAATGACAGACAGACTATGAATGACAGACAGACCAAGGAATGACAGACAGACGAGGAATGACAGACAGACTGAGAAATGACAGACAGACAGAGGAGTGACAGACAGACAGAGGAATGACAGACAGACTGAGAAATGACAGACAGACAGAGGAGTGACAGACAGACAGAGGAATGACAGACAGACAGAGGAGTGACAGACAGACAGAGGAGTGACAGACAGACAGAGGAATGACAGACAGACAGAGAAATGACAGACAGACCGAGAAATGGCAGACAGACCAGGAATGACAGACAGACCAAGGAATGACAGACAGACCAAGGAATGACAGACAGACCAGGAATGACAGACAGACCAAGGAATGACAGACAGACCGAGAAATGACAGACAGACCAGGAATGACAGACAGACGAGGAATGAGAGAAAGACTGAGAAATGACAGAAAGACCGAGGAATGACAGACAGACCGAGGAATGACAGACAGACGAGGAATGACAGACAGACGAGGAGTGACAGAAAGACTGAGGAATGACAGACAGACCAGGAATGACAGACAGACTGGGAATGACAGACAGACTGAGAAATGACACACAGACGAGGAATGACAGACAGACAGAGAAATGACAGACAGACCGAGAAATGGCAGACAGACCAGGAATGACAGACAGACCAAGGAATGACAGACAGACCAAGGAATGACAGACAGACCAGGAATGACAGACAGACCAAGGAATGACAGACAGACCAGGAATGACAGACAGACAGAGAAATGACAGACAGACCGAGAAATGGCAGACAGACAGAGGAATGACAGACAGACGAGGAATGACACACAGACCGAGAAATGACAGACAGACCAGGAATGACAGACAGACGAGGAATGAGAGAAAGACTGAGAAATGACAGAAAGACCGAGGAATGACAGACAGACCGAGGAATGACAGACAGACGAGGAATGACAGACAGACGAGGAGTGACAGAAAGACTGAGGAATGACAGACAGACCAGGAATGACAGACAGACCAGGAATGACAGACAGACAGAGGAATGACAGACAGACGAGGAATGACAGACAGACGAGGAATGACAGACAGACTGGGAAATGACAGACAGACAGAGGAATGACAGACAGACGAGGAATGACAGACAGACAGAGGAATGACAGACAGACGAGGAATGACAGACAGACGAGGAATGACAGACAGACAGAGGAATGACAGACAGACGAGGAATGACAGACAGACAGAGGAATGACAGACAGACGAGGAATGACAGACAGACGAGGAATGACAGACAGACAGAGGAATGACAGACAGACGAGGAATGACAGACAGACGAGGAATGACAGACAGACGAGGAATGACAGACAGACGAGGAATGACAGACAGACAGAGGAATGACAGACAGACGAGGAATGACAGACAGACAGAGGAATGACAGACAGACAGAGGAATGACAGACAGACTGAGAAATGACAGACAGACAGAAGAATGACAGACAGACAGACAGACCAAGGAATGACAGACAGACTGAGAAATGACAGACAGACAGAAGAATGACAGACAGACAGACAGACCAAGGAATGACAGACAGACCAGGAATGGCAGACAGACCAAGGAATGACAGACAGACAGAGGAATGACAGACAGACCAGGAATGACAGACAGACCAAGGAATGACAGACAGACAGAGGAATGACAGACAGACCAGGAATGACAGACAGACAGAGGAATGACAGACAGACGAGGAATGACAGACAGACCAGGAATGACAGACAGACTGAGAAATGACAGACAGACCGAGAAATGGCAGACAGACAGAGGAATGACAGACAGACCAGGAATGACAGACAGACAGAGGAATGACAGACAGACGAGGAATGACAGACAGACGAGGAATGACAGACAGACTGAGAAATGACAGACAGACGAGGAATGACACACAGACCAGGAATGACAGACAGACGAGGAATGACAGACAGACAGAGGAATGACACACAGACCAGGAATGACAGACAGACGAGGAATGACAGACAGACAGAGGAATGACAGACAGACCAGGAATGACAGACAGACCAGGAATGACAGACAGACAGAGGAATGACAGACAGACGAGGAATGACAGACAGACGAGGAATGACAGACAGACGAGGAATGACAGACAGACTGGGAAATGACAGACAGACAGAGGAATGACAGACAGACAGAGGAATGACAGACAGACTGAGAAATGACAGACAGACAGAGGAATGACAGACAGACGAGGAATGACAGACAGACGAGGAATGACAGACAGACAGAGGAATGACAGACAGACGAGGAATGACAGACAGACGAGGAATGACAGACAGACAGAGGAATGACAGACAGACAGAGGAGTGACAGACAGACAGAGGAATGACAGACAGACAGAGGAATGACAGACAGACAGAGGAATGACAGACAGACAGAGGAATGACAGACAGACGGAGGAATGACAGACAGACAGAGGAATGACAGACAGACAGAGGAATGACAGACAGACGAGGAATGACAGACAGACAGAGGAATGACAGACAGACGAGGAATGACAGACAGACGAGGAATGACAGACAGACGAGGAATGACAGACAGACAGAGGAATGACAGACAGACAGAGGAATGACAGACAGACAGAGGAATGACAGACAGACGAGGAATGACAGACAGACAGAGGAATGACAGACAGACGAGGAATGACAGACAGACGAGGAATGACAGACAGACAGAGGAATGACAGACAGACAGAGGAGTGACAGACAGACAGAGGAATGACAGACAGACAGAGGAATGACAGACAGACAGAGGAATGACAGACAGACGAGGAATGACAGACAGACTGAGAAATGACAGACAGACAGAGGAATGACAGACAGACAGAGGAATGACAGACAGACAGAGGAGTGACAGACAGACAGAGGAATGACAGACAGACAGAGGAGTGACAGACAGACAGAGGAGTGACAGACAGACAGACAGACAGACAGACAGACCAGGAATGACAGACAGACAGAGGAGTGACAGACAGACAGAGGAGTGACAGACAGACCGAGAAATGGCAGACAAAAAGAAGAATGACAGACAGACAGACAGACAGACAGACAGACCAGGAATGACAGACAGACAGAGGAGTGACAGACAGACAGAGGAGTGACAGACAGACAGAGGAGTGACAGACAGACAGAGGAATGACAGACAGACAGAGGAGTGACAGACAGACAGACAGACAGACAGAGGAGTGACAGACAGACCGAGAAATGGCAGACAAAAAGAAGAATGACAGACAGACAGACAGACAGACAGACAGACCAGGAATGACAGACAGACAGAGGAGTGACAGACAGACAGAGGAGTGACAGACAGACAGAGGAGTGACAGACAGACCGAGAAATGGCAGACAAAAAGAAGAATGACAGACAGACAGACAGACAGACAGACAGACCAGGAATGACAGACAGACAGAGGAATGACAGACAGACGAGGAATGACAGACAGACGAGGAATGACAGACAGACTGGGAAATGACAGACAGACAGAGGAATGACAGACAGACGAGGAATGACAGACAGACAGAGGAATGACAGACAGACGAGGAATGACAGACAGACGAGGAATGACAGACAGACAGAGGAATGACAGACAGACGAGGAATGACAGACAGACAGAGGAATGACAGACAGACGAGGAATGACAGACAGACGAGGAATGACAGACAGACAGAGGAATGACAGACAGACGAGGAATGACAGACAGACGAGGAATGACAGACAGACGAGGAATGACAGACAGACGAGGAATGACAGACAGACAGAGGAATGACAGACAGACGAGGAATGACAGACAGACAGAGGAATGACAGACAGACAGAGGAATGACAGACAGACTGAGAAATGACAGACAGACAGAAGAATGACAGACAGACAGACAGACCAAGGAATGACAGACAGACTGAGAAATGACAGACAGACAGAAGAATGACAGACAGACAGACAGACCAAGGAATGACAGACAGACCAGGAATGGCAGACAGACCAAGGAATGACAGACAGACAGAGGAATGACAGACAGACCAGGAATGACAGACAGACCAAGGAATGACAGACAGACAGAGGAATGACAGACAGACCAGGAATGACAGACAGACAGAGGAATGACAGACAGACGAGGAATGACAGACAGACCAGGAATGACAGACAGACTGAGAAATGACAGACAGACCGAGAAATGGCAGACAGACAGAGGAATGACAGACAGACCAGGAATGACAGACAGACAGAGGAATGACAGACAGACGAGGAATGACAGACAGACGAGGAATGACAGACAGACTGAGAAATGACAGACAGACGAGGAATGACACACAGACCAGGAATGACAGACAGACGAGGAATGACAGACAGACAGAGGAATGACACACAGACCAGGAATGACAGACAGACGAGGAATGACAGACAGACAGAGGAATGACAGACAGACCAGGAATGACAGACAGACCAGGAATGACAGACAGACAGAGGAATGACAGACAGACGAGGAATGACAGACAGACGAGGAATGACAGACAGACGAGGAATGACAGACAGACTGGGAAATGACAGACAGACAGAGGAATGACAGACAGACAGAGGAATGACAGACAGACTGAGAAATGACAGACAGACAGAGGAATGACAGACAGACGAGGAATGACAGACAGACGAGGAATGACAGACAGACAGAGGAATGACAGACAGACGAGGAATGACAGACAGACGAGGAATGACAGACAGACAGAGGAATGACAGACAGACAGAGGAGTGACAGACAGACAGAGGAATGACAGACAGACAGAGGAATGACAGACAGACAGAGGAATGACAGACAGACAGAGGAATGACAGACAGACGGAGGAATGACAGACAGACAGAGGAATGACAGACAGACAGAGGAATGACAGACAGACGAGGAATGACAGACAGACAGAGGAATGACAGACAGACGAGGAATGACAGACAGACGAGGAATGACAGACAGACGAGGAATGACAGACAGACAGAGGAATGACAGACAGACAGAGGAATGACAGACAGACAGAGGAATGACAGACAGACGAGGAATGACAGACAGACAGAGGAATGACAGACAGACGAGGAATGACAGACAGACGAGGAATGACAGACAGACAGAGGAATGACAGACAGACAGAGGAGTGACAGACAGACAGAGGAATGACAGACAGACAGAGGAATGACAGACAGACAGAGGAATGACAGACAGACAGAGGAATGACAGACAGACGAGGAATGACAGACAGACTGAGAAATGACAGACAGACAGAGGAATGACAGACAGACAGAGGAATGACAGACAGACAGAGGAGTGACAGACAGACAGAGGAATGACAGACAGACAGAGGAGTGACAGACAGACAGAGGAGTGACAGACAGACAGACAGACAGACAGACAGACCAGGAATGACAGACAGACAGAGGAGTGACAGACAGACAGAGGAGTGACAGACAGACCGAGAAATGGCAGACAAAAAGAAGAATGACAGACAGACAGACAGACAGACAGACAGACCAGGAATGACAGACAGACAGAGGAGTGACAGACAGACAGAGGAGTGACAGACAGACAGAGGAGTGACAGACAGACAGAGGAATGACAGACAGACAGACAGACAGACAGAGGAGTGACAGACAGACCGAGAAATGGCAGACAAAAAGAAGAATGACAGACAGACAGACAGACAGACAGACAGACCAGGAATGACAGACAGACAGAGGAGTGACAGACAGACAGAGGAGTGACAGACAGACAGAGGAGTGACAGACAGACCGAGAAATGGCAGACAAAAAGAAGAATGACAGACAGACAGAGGAGTGACAGACAGACCGAGAAATGGCAGACAAAAAGAAGAATGACAGACAGACAGACAGACAGACAGACAGACCAGGAATGACAGACAGACAGAGGAGTGACAGACAGACAGAGGAGTGACAGACAGACAGAGGAATGACAGACAGACAGAGGAGTGACAGACAGACAGACAGACAGACAGACCAGGAATGACAGACAGACTGAGAAATGACAGACAGACAGAAGAATGACAGACAGACAGACAGACAGACAGACAGACAGACAGACAGACAGACCAGGAATGACAGACAGACTGAGAAATGACAGACAGACAGAAGAATGACAGACAGACAGACAGACCAAGGAATGACAGCAGTCAAACTGGGAGCACAGGAACTAAAAAACTCAAAGTGAGCTGATTGCAGTGAAGAGCTAAAGCTCACCATGATATAAGGAGGGGTGTAGATTAGCATTTTCTCACACAGAAAGAAAAAGGGATTTCTGTTCAGCTCTGTCATGTCTGCTGCTGCTCCCTGCAGGCGTTTCCACCCTGAGGCTTTTTCCCAGTTCTTTATGCCTGGGGCAATTGCCTTTAAATAACACTTTAGCTGTTACCATAATAAACAACTCCCAAACAAGAATTTACACGATTTCACCAGTTTAGCAGAGAGATGGGGAGTCTAAGTGCCACGGTTGATGCGGAGGAATGAAAGTGTCCAGCAGGGGGCGTCTCTCTGTCCTCTCGTCATCATTTAGAGGGAAGGATGTCTGAGATCTCATTTGAAGCTGAAGCAGAACTGGATGAGGCTATCGGACGGGGCACTAAAACTGTTTGCCCAGTTAGGCGGCGCAAGTGAAGTTAGACACTGTCGTTAGACAACATGCAGTCATTTATAAATGTTTTAAATCAGGTTGGGTCCAGATTAGCCAGCAGGTGGGTCCGGATCCAGACCGCAGTCTGCTAGTCCATGACCTCTAGTCTAGAGGATTTGATCCAGATATCTTCAGGTGAGTATTTATATGTAAAAGACATTCTGTGAAAACATTTATACACATAGACATCAACATGTGAACATGTCCTAATAATGAACTGAATATTTATGGGTGTCATAATTTATTCCAGGAGTAAAAGACAGCAGCTGTTAATCAGTTAATCAAACAGAAACATTCAATGTTTTTTTTTTTTTTTGTTTCTCACACTGATTTTCTATCTCATCAAAGTTGGTTTAATAAATAAAGACTTTGTGGACGAGATCTTATTTGGTTTCTGACTCGATCTCTGCATATGGACATTAATCCCGTTTGATCTCTGGGCTGTGTGTGGCTAAAAGTTTCAGAATAAAAGCCTTTCCTGTTTAGCTGTTATATAATCATAAACTCCAGCTCGCCTTCTTCATCATGTTGGAGATCAAACTGTAAGTGTGGCTACATTTAGTAAATGTGGAAGCAGATAATTGCTTCTCTGCATAAATAAAACATTTCCATCTCAGAACAGGAATAAAACTCTCTAAAGCCTTTTAAGGCAATAAATAATTATGAGATCAGCTATAAGCCTTTGATAACTTAGTTATTAAAGAGACATTAAAGCATTTTGTCTGATTTATTCTGAACAATCCAACATTGACAGGATCTCTAGATTCTAGAAGGATGAATGCACATTTATTATGTTTTAAACAGGAAAGTAACGGAAAATGTGATTTAGGTTTATAAATGCTTTAAATGAGGCTGTGGGACTTTTTGGTTCCTGGTCTCTGAAGCTGAACGTCCTGTTTGGTGCAGAGATGTTGGAGAAAAATCTTTCACAGTTTTTGGCTCCTGCCTGACTTTAATTCAATGCTTTTCTGTTTATTTTTAATGCTGACATTCGAACATAAATATATACAGTAGAAGTTGTAATGCAACATATTGCTCCTCTGGTTATCTCCTGGACTGACCTGAAGCATAACGGCGCTGCTGTGAGGATTTATTTTTAAGGAAGCTCCTAAACCATCTGTTGCTCTTTGTCTGGTTAGTTTTGTGTTTAATCTGTAATCTGAGTGAAACGGGAGCAGAAAAAGGATCCTGGGAGCTTCAGCTTCAGCTTCTCTTCCTGCTGCGTCTCCATCTAATGTTCTCTAATCCAAACTGGGTCAAGTAAACAGATCATTTTGCAAACAGAAAAAGGATTTGTTTTTCTGACTTCATTTCTAAAGCGATCAGAAACATTTGTTCCACGCTTTGAGCCTTCATCCCACAGACACTAATAAATGGTCATTAGCATGTTTTAAAGTGCATAAGGCAGAGAATGTGCTTTATTTGGTGAGTTGAATCAGAGTCTGACACCCATAACATCAGCATATTCCTGTAAGGAAGCACCTGTTTACTGCAGGATGTGTTTCATTTGGGCAGAAAGGGTGAGAAATAACAACAGGATGATTTACTGTGATTAATACCATTTATTACCTTAAAGCCTCAGGCTGTTTGGACATTTGGAGCTGAGTGGACGGCTGCTCACATCCCCAAACCTTTAACTTTGATTCCTGCCACCAGATGAAAGTCCTGCTCTCAGGGAGTTATTATTACCTTTTATTGTGCGATTGATTTTATAATAAAGCTGCTGTTCATATCACGTGCTGGGATATGAAATAATCTCTGAATGAAAAGGCTTCGCTGGCTTATCTGCAGACTAATTAAAAGACCGCTGACGTCTGATAAGACGTTTATTAAAAGGTGTTTCCCACTTCATAAAGGAAAAGCTCTGAACACACTGGAGCATTTTTACGGTTTGTTTCCTTCTAACAATAATTCCTTCAATCTAACATAAAGAATTAGACATCCTCTAACGCATTTATTGTTTCCTCATACCTGGCATTTATAGCAAGATCTTCATGTTTTTATTCAAAGTTATTAATGTTTCATTGAATTGATCATGGAGGTTATTTTATCTAATTCATCTGTTTATGTTTTAGAGACTAGATATTAAGTTCTTCACTAATTCATCTCTTTCCTCTCTGAGCTTCATCTGTTGGAGCTTCTGCCATAGATCTTGGCTCTGGAGCATCTATGGTCTGCAGTGGTCACCATGGCGACGGCTGATGCTGATGGGATTGTTGGACCTGGACCGTCTGCTCCGCCTCACAGCTCAATGAAAGGAACTTTAGAGAAACCAACTCCTGTCTTTTCTCTTATCTACACAGCGGCAATAGAAGAGTCTATGGCAAACCCTCTGATCTAATAAACTGAACCCAAACCAAGCATGTCGCTGTTCTGCTGGGAACCTTGGATGTGGATGAGGTCTGATTTATACTGGTTCTGTGTGATGGTCCAGTACTGGGAATGCACTTCCATTATTTTAAGTTTTTTTTTTTAGCAGGTTTGAATGTAACACTGTAAACCATAAAACCCCAAAGAAGATCAGATAAAGAAACTTTCTTTGATATTTTAATATTCTTCTGTTGTTTTTGTTTTATTCTTTTGCAGTGAATTATCTAGATAAATAAACTTGTATTCCACCAAATGAAATGTTTTGAAATAAACATCCTTTCTGCACTAAAGAGTTCAGCCTGACTGAGGAACGTCAGACTGAACCTGATTGGTAAAGATAAAGCTTCTATATAAACCACACCCGTCCAGAGAAGCTGATGGGAAACATCTGCAGCTTCACTTATGTATCTGCAGTCACAGAGATTTACTGTAAGATCTGCAGCCACAGTAACATTGGTGGGAGTAGAAACCCTATCAGCTGCGATCACAGAGAGCCGAACCCTCCAGAGTGACGGTGAAGTGTGAAATTGTGTTTCCAGCATTGTGTCAGTCTGCTAATTCTACCTGAAGATAATTAATAACGATCCTCCAGTGAGGCATTCAGGCACGCCATCTATGCTGCACTCCTGTGGCATTTCACAAAGGCGGCGTGGAGACAGTGGTTCTACATGCGGGATGAAAGGAAACATGATGTGAACTGGGAGTGTCTGTCGCATTCAGGCTTCATCAGGTGTGCGACCGGCTCTGTAATCTGCTTTTTTTAAAAAGACGACGTGTGCAACACTATGCAACTAATGGTTCCTCAGTAATGATCCCACACAGAAGCTTAAGCCTGCAAAGTTTCAGCGGCTCTCACGAGGGATCACAAGCCATTAGCTGAGCCTGCAGGGACCAGAGGGCCCGATTCTATTGAACGGTTCGCTAATGTTTTTGCTCCTTTGAAACATAAAGAAAGAGTGGTGGAAAAATACCCAGGAGCCTCTCAGAAGTGATGGGTAAGAAGAAAAGGAAAGTTTGACTGGAATGGAGACAGGAAAGTTTGCAGCAGAGATTATCTGAACAGCAGGAGGAGCAGGTATGGCAGGCAGGCCGAGCGTGTTTAAGGATTAATAAACGGGTAAAGGAACTCCTTTAGAACAGCGTTCACCTTCAGAAAAAAGCTGAATGCATCTCTATAAAATACCAGAGAAAATCTCAGACATTATGTTCATCTCAGCGTCTAACATAAGACTTTTGTGAACATAAAAAGTTGGCTTTTCTTTTCAGATCCGACCAGAAACACTGTTTTCTGTCTCTGGTTGCATCATGATGTCAGTCTTTAGTCTACAAAGCAAGCAGTGCAAAAACAATCTAAAAATAAGGTAATAATTCTTAAAGTGAGTCTGTTCCCCTTAATTTGCAGGTAAATAAGATGATTTGCCAATTGAATGATTATTTTTACGCTTAAAATAAGATAATTATATAATATGCACCTGGAATAAGAAAATACAATTTCTTATTTTGTATCTAAACTTTTCCGTTGGCAAAGTGTCTCCTTTACCTCCTCATTTAAAAAAAAAATGACTTTCATAGATTAGGATTTTTTGCAGTGTGTGTTTTTCTTATTACTGATGTCCTGCTGCTAAATGCATAAATCTGGCTTTGTGAGTTTTAACTGACGGCCACAGCTGCACACATGACGGGTGGTTTTTACAAGCGTCACCTGGAAGCTTCTTAGCATTTTCCTGCACTTGGTGCAGCCCTGCATTGTCCTTGGGTTCAAGCTTTTCCCAGAGGATCTGTCAGCTCAGGAGCAGCCAGAAGCGAATCAGTGTGATGGAATGATGTGATCAACATGCAGCTCCTCACAGAGCAACATGCTGCAGGTTCAAAATATCCCTGGATAGACCAGAATAGTTTACATTCATTTGCAACTCACCATCTGATTCAATTAGAAGATTTGATTTTATAAAATACAGGAACTCCTGGCCTGGAGCGGCGCTGATCCATTTGAGCCTCTGTAGTCAGACTCTTGGTTCAAACACTTTTAGAAAAAATCTGGTGACAGTTTGTGTTGTTAAGAACAACCAAGAAGGCTGCTGCAGGAAACCCACCAGATTTCTGCTCATTAGGTTTACTGATTCAATAAAATCACATCCATGTACATTTTATTGAGGTTTTTCAGCTTCGACCGATAAAAACTGATGAAAAGAAATTCCACAGTAAAAAGCAGGGAAATGCAATCAATCAGAGCCAAAAGAAGAGCAACAGTTTCCTGGATTTTCCTGGTTTGTGACTGAATAGAAACCGTCTGAGGTGTTCAGCAGCAGCGGATATATCCGGAACAGGAGGAGACATTAAGGTGGTTGGATGCTGATACCCATGACACTTTATTTTCTTTATAAACTCATTTTCTATTGAAAACTTTCCTCCCGTTGCTTTATTTTGTTCTGTTTTTTTTCATTGGTTTGCCTTTTATTTCAAACAGTATGAATACCTGAATCCTTCAAAGGCTCAGAAAAATGATTCATTTTCAGCTTCCAAATATTCAACTGAAAACAACTTCAGAGAGAAATTTCCATTTAGAATGAAGCAATAGTTTTACCGCTCTGCCGTTAGATTAAAGCCTCAGACGTCGGCTCGTCTTTCCTCAGGGGGCCAAAACGTATTCCTGTCATTTTAATGCTGATGGCAGAGATTAGCAGAGATTAGTATCTGGTCCTAAAATCGCTGCAACCTTTGCCCTCTTCTTTATTAGAAATATTGGTTTACTGATACCCTTTTTTAATAAATTAGCATTTAGCTCACCTCTTTATCTGCTCAGAAAAGATCATTAGACTTTTGATAGTTTTCATTTTTTGGAAACAGAAAAAACCCATTACAGATAAGCATGTTTTGAATTTTTTATGTCCGTGTTCCTCCCAGCTAATAGAAACGTTCATGGAAACAGAGGATTAACAGGATTGGAAGAATAACTCAAACTGTTGCATATCAGACATTTAGTCAGAGCAGAAGGAAAGCTTTTAACCCATTCATTGGTTTTAATCTTTCCAAAATATGAATGTTATTGTGCGTAGATATAGATTAAACAGATGCTGGTGAAAAGAATGAAGATGAATGAAGAAGTTATTTCAGGACTGGTTTGACTTCACTGGCTTCCTGTTTCTTTTAGCATCAATTTCAGATTTAATTCAATGTTTCTAAAAATTTATATGAAACTGATCCATTAGGAAACTTTGCAGAAAAATGTACAGATCTTCTAACCAGATGTTCTTACAATCTGGATATTTTTCTTTGTCCTCATTTTAGGGCCGCTGGCTGCGTTTCTTCATTTCATCGTTAACGGAAAACACTCGGCTCTGCTATTTTCTTTTATTTGTTTTAGGACAAAAAAAAGGAACCATAACGACCAAATTAAAATTAAACCAAACTGTGGCAAATATAAGAGCTGTGAAGAACGTGTTTGATTAGAAAACAAACAAAACGAAATCTATGAAAATATGTGAGAAAAATAATAAAACTGATTCAATCCGATTCAAAGAAAGTAGACTTGATTCATCTGTTGCAGCAGTAATCCTTAATCTTCGTCCTGTTCTTGGATTATGTTCCCAGAGGGATGGGAAACAGGCGGTAAGAGCTGAGGCCTCCAGGCTGCTATGCTAACGTCTCTTCATGGCAGCAGATGCTTTTCTAGGGACCAAATAAACGGCCTTGGTGGGCCACATCCGGCCCACGGGCCATGGAGTCGGTTATAAGGATAATTACTGAAAACAACAACAGTAATAACACAAATACTATTTAATGCACTTTAAATATAAGTAAAATCATTTAAAAAGAGAAAAATACAAAAAGCTGATGTATTAATAAATTAGAGCTAAATGAAGCTCTGAGTTTGTACTGCTTGATAATAAACTTTGATCCAGTCTGACTGGAGGACGCGGATAAATAGTCTTAGTTAGGAGACTCGTAAATTGTTGTTATATAAATAAAGTGACATTGGAAGCTATTTTTTTCCTTTTAACTGGAATATCTTTGCCAACAAAGGCAGGTCAGGAATAATAAAATGCAACAAAGTTGGGCTTCATTTGGCAGCTATGCGGCTTTTCTAATAAAATAGATCAATAAAAATCCCTCCTGTTTGTCTGTAAATATGCTGCAGTACATTCAGTCATGGAGGTTTTTTTTTTAATTAAGCTGAAAAAATGTTGTTTGCTTCCTGCTGCATCAATCAAACCTACATAAATGTATTTCTTTTCAAGCCAATAATATTATTTTGTTGTTTTCTTTCTGTCCAGATGTGACCACAGACTCTCTCTCCATGTCCCTCCTGCATATAGAGCAGCTGCAGTATTTCTGAATCCTTTTTAAACATGTCTCAGGTTGGATCAGTCCAATCACATCCTTCTCTCAGATTGTTGCACATTTTACTCATTATTTTCACGTCTCTCATATTGCATTTCTGTACATCATGGTCTGAAGCCTCCGTTTCCACGCTTCAGTCAAGGTCTCTTCTCCATAAAGAAGCATCAGCTTTATCCTTTGGACATTTTGTAAAGTTTAAGAACCTGAAACTAGTTTTTAAAACTGTGATCATCCTGGTATCGCCTCTGCTTTCTGCCCTCTGACTCCATCCTCAGGCAGCGGAGGCAGAACATTCCAGAAGCTGAGGACACCTTTAGCTCCAGATGTTCTTCAGAAGGACAACAATGTGGACTCTCTCCTCACTGACCTGAAACTACAGACTGATTTTGTCATGACTGCACTATTTGGTTCGGTTTAAATTTTCTTCTTTTGAGTTTTCAGTTATACTTTCATTTTTGTATTTCTGTGTTTTTTAGTTTACTGGTTTACTTTGCGTTTTTGTTATTCTAGTTATTGGTGATTGTATTTGAGTTCTTAGGTATTTTTTGCCCTCTGCTGCCCTCTTGTGACAGTCTCTTTTTCTCTAGCTCCCTTCTAGTCTCCTCTGTCCACACCTGCTCCCAGTCTGCTGATTAGCCTGGTCTTTGTTCAGTCTCCCATTTATACACTTCCTGTTCAGTCACTGTTGCTGGTTCCTTGTTGTTGTTTTGCAATTAATATAAACATATGACTGTATATTTACAGTTCTAACATTAATTAATTATTTTTTATATATATATAAATAAAATAACCCATTTTACACAACATCCATCAGTGTGATGGCGGTGGGGAAGAAGCTGCTGCAGAACCTGCTGGTCCTGCATTGAATGCTGTGAAGCCTCTTCCCAGAGGGCAGCAGGGAGAACAGTCCATGGTGGGGGGGTGAGGGGTCGTTGATGATGTCACGGGCTCGGGACGCGCAGCGCTGGGATGAAATGTCTTTAATGGATGGAAGAGGAGCCCCCATGATCCTCTCTGCTGTTCTCACCTTCTTCCAGTCTGAGGCGCTGCAGCCTCCACACCACACAGTGAGACAGCTGCTCAGAACGCTCGCTATGGTGCTTCTGGAGAAGGTGGGGAGGATGGGGGGGGCAGGTGGGCTCTCCTCATCCTCCAAGCGCTTCTGGGCCCTTTGGACCAGTGAGGTGGTGTTTCCAGTCCAGGTGAGGGTGTCTGTGATGAATGACCACCTCTACAGCTGAGCTGTTGATGAGCAGTGGAGCGTGGTTAGGACGCTTCTTCCTGAAGTCCACCATGATCTCCTTGGTCTTCTCCACCTTCAGGATCAGGCTGTTATCTCTGCTCCACCAGCTGCTCCACCTCCTCTCTGTAGTCCAGGTCGTTGTCGTCTCTGATGAGGCCCACCACCGTGGTGTCGTCTGCAAACTTCACCATGTGATTGGTGGTGAACCTGGGGACGCAGTCGTGTGTCATCAGGGTGAACAGCAGGGGGCTCAGGACGCAGCCCTGAGGGGAGGGGCTTAGACTGATGACATCGGAGGTGGCATCCTAATCAGATGCCCAGAGCCACCTCAACTGGCTCCTCTCGATGTGGAGGAGCAGTGGCTCTGCTCTGAGTCCTCCCCTAATGACTGAGCTCCTCACCCGTTCTCTAAGGGAGAGTCAAACTACGGAGAAAGCTGATTTCAGCCGCTTGTATCCAGGATCTCGTTCTTTCGGTCCTGACCCAGAGTTCATGACCATAGATGAGGGTAGGAATGTAGATCGACCGGTAAATCGATAGCTTTGCTTTTTGGCTCAGCTCTCTCTTCACCACAACAGACCGGTACAACGCACGCTTTACAGCAGACGCCGCACCAATCTGCCAGTCGATCTCCTGTCCATCTTCCCCTCATTCGTGAACAAGACCCCAAGATACTTAAACTCCTCCACTAGGGGCAGTACATCCTCCCCAACCTGGAGAAGGCACTCTACCCTTTCCCGGCTCAAGATAATGGTCTCGGATTTAGACGCATTGTTCCTTATTAAGTATAAATATTTCCATATTAAAATAAACGCATTTGAAAGAAATGGTCTGATCCATCTGTATTGTTTATGTTACAGAGGTGAGTCTTTTTAGCTGGTTTGAAGATCAGCCTTGTGTCATCTATCACTTTGCACGTGTTTAAATGCATGTGGTTTAAGAATCAGGCCCTTAAAGAGTTAATTTTTAAGTATTCTACATAAAGTGTCAACAAATATAATGATATAAAATCATCAGAGGAAGACGCTGAACTTCTTTGGTACCTGCTCCTTATAAAGATGCTGTCTTTTTTTTTTTTTTTTTTCATTTTCTGGCCCTTTCAGATGCCAGGCTAGTCTTAGCTTTCAGCTCCATGTGGCCTTAAAGGAATAGTACACCCAAAACATGATTAGCCTTCATTTCCTACTCCCCCCCATGCTGAACAACACTCTGGAGTACTTTTTTGATATCTCAAATGCATCTGGAGATCTGGGAGGCTTCTTGCTGTCTGCTGACATTCAAATAATGGAGGTCTATGGCGCCCGAGGCAGAAAGGTCCATAAAAGTCCACAAAAAACGTGTCAATATTCCTCCATACTGCTCGTCCAATGTATTCCAAGTGTCCTGAGTGGGTAGCGTCCACAATTTACTCGAAACGAAGTCATTTAGAATGTTTTTAGAGCATAAACAGTAGTGTATAGGATTTCCTGAAAGTGCGTTCACAAGTCTACGGAAACCGGCAGACCAAACCAGATGAAAGTGCGCATTCAGCTCGGCAAAGAACTCATGCTCTTCCTCAACACTGAAGTCCTCAGACATTTTTCTTTCGTTGTTTCTTTCTTTGCACAGGTAAACAGCACATTTCTTCTTCTACGCTTGCATTATCGGCAGAGCAGACGCTGAATGCGCACTTTCATCTGGTTTGGTCTGCCGGCTTCCGTAGCGTCGTGAACGCGCATGTGCGCGCTTTCAGGAAATCCTATACACTACTGTTTATGCTCTAAAAACATTCTAAATGACTTCGTTTCGAGTAAATTCTGGACGCTACCCACTCAAGACACTTGGAAAACATTGGACGAGCAGTATGGAGGAATATTGACACGTTTTTTTGTGGACTTTTATGGACCTTTCTGCCTCGGGCGCCATAGACCTCC
The DNA here is from genome assembly GCF_016077235.1 of Cyprinodon tularosa. Taxonomy (NCBI): domain Eukaryota; kingdom Metazoa; phylum Chordata; class Actinopteri; order Cyprinodontiformes; family Cyprinodontidae; genus Cyprinodon; species Cyprinodon tularosa. The sequence goes on along the minus strand of NW_024039569.1, from coordinate 254,854 downwards.
ATTATTTGAATGTCAGCAGACAGCAAGAAGCCTCCCAGATCTCCAGATGCATTTGAGATATCAAAAAAGTACTCCAGAGTGTTGTTCAGCATGGGGGTGAGTAGAAAATGAAGGCTAATCATGTTTTGGGTGTACTATTCCTTAAGTTGCTCAGTGTGTTAAAAACTTTATTGGTACCTGGCCTGTACTTGTATAGCGCTTTTTCAAATCAGGAGACTTGACCAAAGAGCTACATCCAGTCATTAACCCATTCATGCACACATTCACACACTGATGGTGGCAAGCTACATTGTAGCCACAACTGACAGAAGCGAGGCTGCCATACACATGCACCACCAGGCCCTCTGACCACTGAAACCGGGCCTTGAACCATCAATCCTTCGATTGCAGGGCAAACTCCTACACCAGACGCCACTGTGGCCCCCGCCATCATTATCCTAGCAGATGTTATATTTTCCTTCTATCTTGTCAGAGTTTGGATAATCCAGGAAAAAGTGACAACGAGTAGCTACACAAGCTAAAATGTTTCTGCTGTCAGGGCTGTGGTCTTTGGTGTCTGTGGGGTCTCATGGAGCAGCAGGTGTCCTCAGAGGGCGGGGCTTAGGGGACCTTCTTCAGATCCCTTTAGCTGTTAAAGAGGAGATGGCTGCCAATCATTTGACGTCTTAGTGTCAACCCATGGGGTACATCAAGCCCCTCATCTGCTTCTCTGTTAATTCTTAATTCAAGCCGCCACCAAGGATAGCTGCCGGTTCTCCTCCTGGTTAGTCTCTGTGTGAAGCTTCCTGGAATCACAGCTGAAACATCATCGTAACCATAAATCCTCCATGACTGTCATCTCCAGAAGTCCGGTTTCCTTGGTAACTTCCAGCACGATCTGTCCGTCATCCAATCCACACCCCCAGCAGCAGAAGTATCAGACACATCTGGACACACTTTACTGAGCTTAATGTGGACAAGCAGCAGAAATGAAGCAGCAAAGCATTTGCGGTCTGAATGTAGCATAAGGATCCTCAGTTGGTTTCAAAGTGGGTAGAGCTGGTCAGACGAGATCGGATAGGATGGAGCACTCCACAACATTGTTTTTGTGCTTGGAACCTTTCCAGAAGGATGTTTTTTGTTTTGTTTTTCCCTCGTGGAAGAACTTTAAGACCAGGTTAGTGACTCACACATTCATTGTCATCCTCTGCCAGATAGCGGTGGTCACTAACCTGTGTTCTCCTCCTGCAGAGCTTCCTGTCTTTGTTAAACTGTCTTTCTGTCTGGAATAGTGATTCCTTTGGTTCTGAGCCTGAAAAACACGATCAGGCCTGATGACTGTCATATTCCGCATTTATGTACCCATTTTATGATCATGTTTATGGCTGTCATTTCTTAAATATTGACTGTATATCAAACGCATTTCAAAAATATATATAACTTTACTTAAAATATGTATGTAAAATGAAAACAACCTACATTTGTAATTCTGTTTAATAATTTAGTTGCTTCTGTTAAGTTTAATAAACCATTAGTAAGATTTATTTGACTTAGAATATTTAGTGATTAGCATCAAGCCTTTAAGGTCAGACTGCCTTCTCTGCCATCACCCTAATCTTTACCTCCCTCCACAGGTTCTCAGTCAGATTCCAGTCACGGCTTCTGATGGGTCACAACAAACATTGGTTTCAGTTAGAAGAAACATGTTGGCAGGATTAAAAGTTCAGAAGATGCTGTTGTTGTTACCACAGAAAATCTTTGTTTTTAATTATTTTAGAGAAAACACCCAGAGAGCAGCAGATGAGAAGATGAAAAACGCTGTGATGATACCAGAGGCCAGCTGAGAATCAGCAGATGACAGAAAGGGCAGGAATGTTAAATAATCCCTTTTTCCAACCAAGATAAGCACAATCCACAATTTTTTTTTTTCAATTAAATCAAATTAAACCAAGGAATAAACTGCCAGCTTCTAATGTAATATTCATTTTCCAACGATGGGAAAGATTGAATTATTTTCCCTTTAGTCACATTTCTGTCTGTCACACTCTGGAGCCCTTGATACCAACTGTTTGAAGAGACGGGCTGCTGGTTCATCAACTGTTTACATGATGAAGGACAAAGACAGTAAATATCCAGATAAACATCTATTAGCGTTTAGCTGATGCTAACCCTCTGTTGCGTTTTCCTGTTGCCTGGTTTGTAAAGGTAAATTCCCGGCTCTGTGAGCATAAAATGTTTGGCCTCTGTGTTATTTACAGACACACAATGGGCTCATTAAAGGAAAATTCCGGTTTTTAACACTTTTAGCCCATTTTCTGTAGTGTCCAGGATGAAATCGAATGATCGACACCAAAATTTTGACAATTGGTCCTGTCTCTGCTTTTTGGCTCATGCAGAATCCCCCTAACCTGACAACAGCCAGATGCATGTCTCGCTCCGCCCAGCTCCACTCACATACATCTGGGAACCCGCTCATTGAAAGTGATTTCCCCAACCGAATTTATGGTCTGTCCAATCAGGACGCAGGGTGGGTGTGTCCTGGAGTGGAGAAGCGACCGTGAGATTTCAACAACAATGGCGGCTCGCATTGAGGAAGCAAGCGTTAGCATTGATGCTGCTATTTCTTCTGTGTTGTCCAATCTATCTGATATTGTTTCATTAAAAGAACATCAGAGAACGGCTTTGAAGGCTTTTGTTGGTGGAAACGATGTTTTCGCCCTTCTCCCGACCGGATTTGGCAAGAGCTTGATCTACCAAATGGCTCCTCCTCTCACAGCGTCACAGGTTAGCTTCGGTGTGAGTGGTTGAAATAGCACGTCAATAAAGATGACAGACAAGTGGCTTATCCAATCATATGCAAGGAGTTTTGATAAGGCCCAGCCTTCAGTAAAGGCAATTCCTATGGCGGGTTCCCAGATGTATGTGAGCGGAGCTAGGCGGAGTGAGACATGCATCTGGCTGTTGTCAGGTTAGAATCCCCCCCTGGCTGCTTCAGAATGGCTTCCATAGTGCATGTCCGATAATGTCCTTAAAACAACCTTAAACGTTCTTTTTTTAAAATATGCTACTCACCGGGTCGTCAGCGCTGTTCAATGACGTTCCAAAAAAAGTTTCGTGAAGAAAAACCGTTCCTGTCTTGTTTTATTTAGCATTTTGTAAATCCCAGAACTATTTTTTCCGATACATCACAACCGCTTATAAACTTCCGCTTCCCGTTCGAATCTGAAGCGTTGCACACTCCAGACCACTAGTTGGCGACGGTATCCTCTACCGTCAAACTCAAAGTCCAATATGTCCTCCTCAAGAATCCACCTTTCGTATTCCATTTTCAGAGCTTTTTAAAGTGTTTAACAGAAACGTTAGCACCTCGACGTCGGAGTACACAGAGTGAAGCGAAAAGACTACAACTGTGTAAACAGGCCCCATTTCCGTTTCCGGTGGCAGCGGAATATTGACTATTCCAACAGAACTCAATGGGATTTACAAAATGCTAAATAAAACACTACAGGAACGTTTTTTCTTTACGAAACTTTTTCTGGAACGTCATTGAACAGCGCTGACGACACGGTGAGTAGCATATTTTAAAAAAAGAACGTTTAAGGTTGTTTTAAGGACATTATCGGACATGCACTATGGAAGCCATTCTGAAGCAGCCAGGGGTGGATTCTAAATGAGCCAAAAAGCAGAGACAGGAGTAATTGTCAAACTTTTGGTGTCGATCATTCGATTTCATCCTGGACACTACAGAAAATGGGCTAAAAGTGTTAAAAACCGGAATTTTCCTTTAAATGCTGGATTAATCCTGGTTTATTGCTTCTTGAAAAATAAAAACATAACAAAACAAAATAATAAGAAAAAACCTTGCAACTATGTTCTGTTTAAAGGAAAAGTCGCTCATATTCAGAATTTAAACTATTGAAAGTTCTTTAAATCTGAAATTATTCCATCCTGTTCAATAAATGATCAGTGTTTTTAATTCAGAGTAATTTTCATGTGAATGTGCTTTACTGGAGGCATCCATGTTTGTCAAAGAACACTACTGCCACCTACTGGTTAGTGACGTCACGGTGCGGTATCGGCTGTTGATCAAGTCCCAGTGCTGTATCTGGTGTTTGTCACAACGCGCTATTATCCAAGTCATCTTGAAAACATTCTTCTTCCAAATGTTGGCTACATATTACGGGTTTTTTCTCTGGCCAGAAGTTCGATGGCAAATCCTCCCTCTTCAAGTTGGCGATCCAACGACCAACCCGTCCGTGGAGGATCAGGAATCAGAAAGGTGGAATAACTCTTTTTTTTCACTTTTACCCGATGTATTCCAGCATCCAGCTGCCATGCACGTGGGCATTGTCAGTTTCACTATAGCTCTGGTGAATTTCAATGGTGAAGTCCTCTGGAAATCTTCAATAATTGTTGTTGATTGCAGATGTGTCTAGTAGTTCCCATTGATTTAGCTTGTAAAGCGGGGAGAATGGCGCTAGGCTTACCGCACCGTGACGTCACTGCTGGAAGATGGCAGGAGGGAGGGGCTACTATATTGGGGGGAAAATGGCCGCTCCCAGACTCAGTGATCGCCACGTAAATGATTGTTTTTATTGTCTTTCTGATTAATGCTAAATTCATTAAAGGGTTCATAGAATGATTCTATAGGGTATCTGGTCCTTCAGGTCTCTAATAGGGTGTGTAACATTGATTGGGCTAAAAATGGCATATTAGCTGTTCTATGAGCCCTAATGCAGCCTGGTTAAAAGCCCTAGAATGAAAGGACAGGTTTGCTTCCTTTTATGGTATGATCATGAATATTTAGATGAGCTGTGCTCTGATTGGTTGGTTTGCAACGAGCGAAGCTGCCGAGCAAAGACGCATCATAGCAACAAGCATTCACTCACTCAAACATCAAATTCTTGATATGGTAGGGTAATCACACGTGTCCTACTTTTCATACCTAAAATAATTTCCGCGGGGAATTTCAAAACCGTCCGGGAGTTTGGTCGACTACAGTGCAGCAGCACCGAGCTGTGAGCTCCAGGGCTGGTCAGGGAACCCCGGCGGACAAAGGCAGGCAGCCAGCGGGGGAGGGAGCGACCGAACCAACACCGGTGATGGTAGCCTGCACATCGCCAGCCCCCCTCCTCCAGCTGAGGACGGGCGGCTCATGGCTGTCTGCTGAGGTCCGGTCCAACAAAACATTACTTCCAACTTGCGGTTGTGATGGCCTTACGGTGGGAACAGCCTCTCATTTCAGTTGAGCATCAAACTTTGCGGGGATCTTCTGATACAAAAAAATAGTTCATGCCTGTCCAGTCTTCGGATCCTTGAAGACTGTGAAAATGTCCCCTTCCTCTGTGCAGTCTGGAACGCTGTATTTCCACCCGTGGTTCTGGCTCATTATAGAGAAACTACCTGCTTTTTAAATCTTGTAGAAGTAAACTCAACTGTAGGCTAAACAGCTAAACTGGTGTCTTCCATCTACCTCTCTTCATGTTCTTGGGCCGTGAACCAGTGAGCTGGTCTGCATAACAATTTCAGGACGTGACAAAAGTACAGATCAGAACCAAATAAGGAAACATCCCTGAGTTTACGTCAACTAGGAGCTTCGTTTGCTGCATTTTTCATCCACAGACGGTTCTCCACACTGCTGCCTATTTACACATTTTCTTCTTCATTTGTTTTATTCGCTAGCACTTTGTCAGACGATGTGTGCATGGCACTAAAGCACCCCACCACCACCACATATGGCGCTTCCTGTTTTCTATAGTTCAGGTTTGTGCAGTTGACATTCAATACCGTTAAAACTATAAAGTTCATAACTCAGAAATGACAGCAGCACAAACCAACGTTAAACCTAAGGAATTCATCCGATTATCATTAACCCCACTGATGATTCCCCCACCAATGATTCCAACACATGGGTGAACCTAAAGAAAGCAGCTGATGAGCAAAGTTTCTGTGTTTGCCTCCTTTCCTTTTTAGTTTGTATAAAAACATTGAGATGTTTGGTTAAACCTCTAATTTCTTGCTTTAGTAAGTTGACAGAATGGGGGCAGTCGAACCTAATTCGATACACGGTAATAAAAACGTGGCTTTTTTTGACAGAGCGTAACAAATTATGCATCAAAAACAGCATTTCATTTTATTTCACGCTACCTTGATTAATGGCGAGGTGAAGGTTGAATAAAAAACAAAGAGGAAACCACCAACATGCTTCCAATACATTTTCTCTGGGTTTAATAGATGAGTAGAAAAAATAAAGCCGCAGGAAAATAGGAATAATTTAGATGTTTTATAGAAAATTATGAAGAAAGTTGCATTTAGAAACCATTCGGCCCATTTGCACCTGATCTGAACCAACAGCCAGGCTACTGTGACCACGGAGAACCAGCAGCAATCAGAACCTCTGCTCTGCTTGTTTTTCATGCGATCAAACTATTTTCCTCACCTTTGCAGACTAAATGCATCCCTGAGCCATCCTTCCACTGACGCCACCAGGAAACCCTCCTGGACTTCTCTCTCATCACTACATTGTGTTTCTTTCTCTGCATCTCATGACTAAATCGGATAGAAAAGCCCAGATCATAATTTCCACTCCACCCATTAAAAAGCTCCTCTTCCTACTTACATTTAATAACCGGTTACATCAAGCCTCCTCCATCCTCTCTCCACCTTCTCACCTCTCCTTGAGCATAATTGGATTGCTGAGCCCCCCCCCCAGCATTTCCTTCACCTCATTCATTTCAGATGTTTGACCTTTTCCAAGAACAGTTTTCAATCAGCCGGCGTTTCCCTCATCAAAGTGCTGCTCCGTGTAGAAATGTTTAAAAGATCACACTCTTGTTGCTCATTTATACGTTTTTCCTATATTAGAAGTTGTTTTGAATAATTCTAGTTAATTCAATTCTATTCAGTTTATTTCTATAGCCCCAATTCACATCATGTCATCTTAGGTCACTTTATATAGACAATTCAACCAGATCATCCAGTCAGACAGCGACAGTGGAGAGGAAAAACTCCCTTTGAACAGGAAGAAACCTCCAGCAGAACCAGGCTCAGTGTGAGCGGCCATCTGCTGAGGCCCACTGGGGTTCAAGGAGACAGAAGCAGACATAGAAAAAGAAGCATAGATACAAAAGGCAACTGTCAACCAGCTCCACAGGCGGCCCCGTCCAGGAAACACACAGCCAGGCAGACGAGCTCCGAGCCAGCTCCCATGTCAGAGGATGAAGAGAGCACATCCAGTTAGTCACAGTCAGAGAAACAGGACTACACTGGAAAACAGGCCAAGCTCCAACATCTAGAAACAAAGGTGTTGATGGCAGCAGCACAGCTGATATTTCTCTCCAGGATGGAGTCACAGCCAAACAGGAACAGACCAGATGAAGCTACTATGAGAAAAAGCAGAGAGAGCAGAACGTTAGAGATTGAACTAACAGATTCTGCAGAGTGGGAGAATAGAGATAGAATGAAGCAGAATGATGAAAAAGGGGTCCCTATGTCCTCCAGCAGTCTACGCCTATAGCAGCAGAACTATAGAGATAGCTCAGGATAAACCAGTATTTTGGATGAGGTATAAGAACTGTAGAGCCACAGTGTGGCAAAGATATTAAACAACATCAATTCACAACACGTCACCAAAAGGCACAAAGCAATCTGTCCTTCATTGGGAAATCAGCAATCACCTGCAACTAAAGCCACACAACCGTCATGACTTGTTTCAGTGGGGATCGTTTTTCTATATCAGGATACAGATCATGTCCCGTGATCCTAAAATTCACAGGGCAACCAAGAGGAACCACCATCTGACTTTAACCATCGATAGAGTCTGAAACTTCTAGACAACAAACAACAGATCTACAGCCGTAAGATGAAGCAGCAATCAGTAGAAACCAGCATCTCAGGTTTTTAGTTTGATTTCTGTTTGATTTAGAAACCCTCCAGTCTCCTGACAAAGCGCCTTGATGACAGGTTTTAACAACTCATTATGCCGACATAAAGCAGTTAATTAGGAAACATTACTCCTTTTAACCCGTAGTCTCCAGATAAGACACCATAAGACTCGCCTCTGTTCCACTCCTGAAAGGGAAACAGATGTTTGCTGAAATCCCTCCTGTGTTATTAATGCAGCGCTTTCATGGAGGGATTCATCACTTGGCTTTGAGATTAAGCAGAACAGCAGCAGATTTCAGGTGGAAGGTCTGAACCCGTCTCCAGCTTTCTGATCACTAAATGCTCAGAATAAGAAGATATTTTATAATGAGGTCGTCTTAATAAACTACTGCTTCCTGTGCAGCCATCCTACGGTTAGGGACTAATGCTTTCTACTTTCTAATCAGTCTGAAAGCCAAGCAGCCATTCACAAACCGAGGTTCTCTGGAACAGCTTCTAATACAGATTCAAGTTTAGTTCATTAAATCCGCGTAAATAAACAAGCCCCTGTTTCTGTTTTTAATGTTTTAGATGGACCTACATCTGTGTTCGGGCTTTAACAGGACCAGGAGAGCAAGATGTGAGCAGGATGTGTTGAACTACATCTGCTATCTTCACAACTTTTGTGAGACACTTTTTTAAATAAAGTTGGATTTATTAGCATTAATTCATAAAAAAAGTTGATTTGAATTCTATAAATCAAAGTTTTCTGCCCAACAGCTTTGATGAACTGCCCGGCAGCATTCTATACCCAGCTATTGTAGCATCTAGGATAGAGCTGTCAGTCTGGGAAACAATCTGGTTGGTATTTGAAATAGTAAAGGTTCACTTTTTTATTGCAACATAAAACTGACTAAAACTAGACTGAGACCTTTTAGAGTTTTAGTTAGGGGTGTAAATAATAAGTGTTTTGTATCGATGCATCGATCCAACAGCCGACGATCCGATGCATCGATACGTCCGCAAGAGTATCGAGTATCATGTTTTCTTTTTCCTCTGGTCTATTTTTATCCATTTGCTCCTGGGCGTAATTCTCCCTCCCGTGCTGCGGTGCCGCTAAACCTATTTTGCCCTCCTACCTCGCTTCCTGGTTATACTCTTACAGCAGTTTGTAGCAGTGAGCTTGACGCAAACATTTTTGATTTATGCCGAATATTGAAGCGTGGTCTGAGCTACACGCTGTGGGTCTAGATACGGCCGAGGCGACGAGGAAGTGGAGGCGAGTTTAGTCCGACGATGGAGGGACATGAGGGCCAAAAAGAGCAGAGATCCAGGTGGAAAAAGGGTCCCTGCGTTCTCGCGCACCTCGCTCCTCTAGCAGATCAAACTTCACGAGTTGTTTTCCGCAATTTCGGTCATGAAAACGAAGCAAGCTGGCCTCCTGCCTGCGGTCAGCTGCAATTTGGGAGAGGAGCAGCGGAGCGTCTGTGGAGGGGGCGGGACGTCTGGAGCCGAGGTATTGCATTGCACTCATTGCACTGATTTTCTGCAGTATTTTTGATGCAAGGCCTTTCAGAATCTATAAGGCAGGGGTATTATTATTTTACAGAGAATGAGGTTTTAATAGGAATAGGTGGAGTGCAACTTCTCAACTTCTGTTATTTGCTGTTGTTCTCAAATAAAACACGTATTGAAATTACAGCTTTCATTGATTTATTTCAAATTTGAAACACTGTCTAGCCTGCAAGGTTTAGAAAAAAAAAAAGAACCAATTAATCGAATCATATCGTAATCGAATCGTTGGGTCAGGAAATCGATACCGAATCGATTCGCCGTGATGGGTGTGATTTACACCCCTAGTTTTAGTCGACTAAAACTGACTAAAACTCTCACATATGGTAATGACTAAAATGTGACTAAAACTAATAATAGTTTTCATCCTGAAGATGAAACCTAAGATTAATGCCAGGAACAACACTGGTCGGAGGAAGGATCTTAGATAAAACGCTCTTGGTGCATTATATAGATATTTATATATAGATATGCAGCAAATAGTAACGTTTTCTTGAAATTAGTGTGTTTATTTCCCTTGATTGAGTCATTTTTCCCATCGGAATAAGATGATTTACGTTTAAAATATGAGAGAAAAAACAATTTGAAGGGAAAACATGATCCGTTCATCTGTCTATGTCATGAAAATATTAATTTATTATAATATTGACAAAGATAAATAAAACAGAGAAAGTCAAGCTTTGATTTATGCCACAAAGGATTTCCGTAGATCACTAAACACATGACCTTGCTGCTAAGCAACCGCTTCCCTGGTGGTCCTCGGTCTATGAAATCTATTTACAAAACAGAATTGCAATAAATTAAAGCAGGATTAAAATTATTTAGATAAAATAGTTTATGTATTGGTTGAAAATGACGTCAGTTTAAAGATGAAGATGATTGTGGCAACATTCATTTAATAAGTCGGCTTTTGGTAACAAACCAAACATAGATTGATGTTCGTGGATCATTGGAGGAAAACCTCAGCTGGTTTGGATACAGAACATAACACTAAACTCACAGTACAGCTTAATGCAATTCTATTCAGTTTAGTTCTATGCTCCAACTACCATCACATCAGGTTACTGTATAGATCCAGTTCAATCAGATCAGATTAAGGTTTCTATGGAAGCTGATAGCATCCAGTCATGGACTCTGCAGGGTCGAACACCTGAAGCCTCATTCGCTTCAAAGACGCCTTTTTTAACAAAGTCACGTTAAATTAAATTAAAACTGACTTTAGGGACTAAAGTCTGAACTCGATGTCTAGTTTGTGGCATTTTAAGCAGCTGGACGGAGTAATGTGAATGAAAAGGTTATTTTTTCTGCCTCATACTGAAGCTGCTGGTCAGAAGATGACAGAAAAACAAAGGAAATGAACTTTAAGGTAGCGGTTATAGAATAACTCCACTCCATCATAGAGAGCGACTCCATCAGGAGGAGATCAGTGGATACAGAGATGTGATGTCATAGGGAATCTGGAGCCATCATATCTGTAACCTGGAGCCTTTAGTGGAAACAAATCCTTCATTTTCAGCCTCTCCTGCAGAAACTGAGAGTTTCCACCTCCAGCATGTGGAGGACATCCCATGATGCTCCTCATCCACCTCCATCCGTCCGCTCCACCTGATGGCTTCGCGTTTAGATTCATGGAGCAAAAAGAACTGATGATATTCCAGGACAATTCTTTTCTTCTGCAGATTAAAGCTCTGCCTGCAAAAAAATCCTCAAATATTTAACCTCACTGACAGTAAGACATCATCAGCACATGATCTAAAATTATGTTTTTGTTTCCTCTCCTGTGGCGTCTCACCGGTCAGTAAAGGTAAAGTCGGACAGAGAGGCGGTGATGTCATAACCTGAGCCGTGTTCTGTCCCACAGACCATCTCATCCTTTATCCTAAAGGTTGCATTCTGAAGCAATAAAGGGAATTCATCCCTTATTTTAACTTTATATCTCTAGTCGTTTATAAACATCAAAATATGAGAGACTTTGCTGCGGAACGTAAATTTTACGTTTGAAAACCACATAGAGAAATATTCAGACATCATGCCACAACATGCCATCAAAACTTTAATGTTTGATCACATTTTATTTCAGTAAAATGTTTTTCATCTGCAGATAAAAACCAAAATACTGTTTTCCTCATTAAACTAATGAACAGAATTGTGTTCAGGGTTGAAAGGTAGCACACATCCCCCCGCTTAGCAGCTAGTTTCAGTTGAAATCTGTTCACACCCTGCCTGTGGCCATCTGCTGTAGCTGGACTCACTCCTCACTTCCACCTTGAGATGTTTGAGGATATTTTCATCAGTATCTCCATGACAACAAGAACAAACTCTGTTCCCCGGAAGATTCACAGAGTCCTGAAAACTTTCAAATACTTTTAGCTTAACAGTGATGAATGGAGAGAAACAACGCTGATAATGAATGCTGCGATGCTAATGGGAGTCAGACTGATACACTTGAATCTCTGACTTTAATGCACATCCTGACAGCAGCAAAGCCTGCCAGTTTCACAGCCTGCCAGTGGCACAGCCTGCCAGTGGCACAGCTTGCCAGCGGCACAGCCTGCCAGTGGCACAGCCTGCCAGTTTCACAGCCTGCCAGTGGCACAGCCTGCCAGTGGCACAGCCTGCCAGTTTCACAGCCTGCCAGTGGCACAGCTTGCCAGCGGCACAGCCTGCCAGTGGCACAGCCTGCCAGCGGCACAGCCTGCCAGTTTCACAGCCTGCCAGTGGCACAGCCTGCCAGCGGCACAGCCTGCCAGTTTCACAGCCTGCCAGTTTCACAGCCTGCCAGTGGCACAGCCTGCCAGCGGCACAGCCTGCCAGTTTCACAGCCTGCCAGTTTCACAGCCTGCCAGTGGCACAGCTTGCCAGCGGCACAGCCTGCCAGTTTCACAGCCTGCCAGTGGCACAGCCTGCCAGTTTCACAGCCTGCCAGTGGCACAGCCTGCCAGTTTCACAGCCTGCCAGTGGCACAGCCTGCCAGCGGCACAGCCTGCCAGTTTCACAGCCTGCCAGTGGCACAGCCTGCCAGCGGCACAGCCTGCCAGTTTCACAGCCTGCCAGCGGCACAGCCTGCCAGTTTCACAGCCTGCCAGCGGCACAGCCTGCCAGTTTCACAGCCTGCCAGCGGCACAGCCTGCCAGTTTCACAGCCTGCCAGTTTCACAGCCTGCCAGCGGCACAGCCTGCCAGTTTCACAGCCTGCCAGCAGCACAGCCTGCCAGTTTCACAGCCTGCCAGCAGCACAGCCTGCCAGTTTCACAGCCTGCCAGTTTCACAGCCTGCCAGTTTCACAGCCTGCCAGTGGCACAGCCTGCCAGCGGCACAGCCTGCCAGTTTCACAGCCTGCCAGTTTCACAGCCTGCCAGCGGCACAGCCTGCCAGTTTCACAGCCTGCCAGTGGCACAGCCTGCCAGTTTCACAGCCTGCCAGCGGCACAGCCTCCCAGTTTCACAGCCTGCCAGTGGCACAGCCTGCCAGTTTCACAGCCTGCCAGCGGCACAGCCTGCCAGTTTCACAGCCTGCCAGCGGCACAGCCTGCCAGTTTCACAGCCTGCCAGCGGCACAGCCTCCCAGTTTCACAGCCTGCCAGTGGCACAGCCTGCCAGCGGCACAGCCTGCCAGTTTCACAGCCTGCCAGCGGCACAGCCTGCCAGCGGCACAGCCTGCCAGTTTCACAGCCTGCCAGTTTCACAGCCTGCCAGCGGCACAGCCTGCCAGTTTCACAGCCTGCCAGTGGCACAGCCTGCCAGCGGCACAGCCTGCCAGTTTCACAGCCTGCCAGCGGCACAGCCTGCCAGTTTCACAGCCTGCCAGTGGCACAGCCTGCCAGCGGCACAGCCTGCCAGTTTCACAGCCTGCCATCGGCACAGCCTGCCAGTGGCACAGCCTGCCAGTTTCACAGCCTGCCAGCGGCACAGCCTGCCAGTTTCACAGCCTGCCAGTGGCACAGCCTGCCAGCGGCACAGCCTGCCAGTTTCACAGCCTGCCAGCGGCACAGCCTGCCAGTTTCACAGACTGCCAGTTTCACAGCCTGCCAGCGGCACAGCCTGCCAGTGGCACAGCCGGCCAGCGGCACAGCCTGCCAGTTTCACAGCCTGCCAGTTTCACAGCCTGCCAGCGGCACAGCCTGCCAGTTTCACAGCCTGCCATCGGCACAGCCTGCCAGTGGCACAGCCTGCCAGTTTCACAGCCTGCCAGTGGCACAGCCTGCCAGCGGCACAGACTGCCAGTTTCACAGCCTGCCAGTTTCACAGCCTGCCAGTTTCACAGCCTGCCAGTTTCACAGCCTCCCAGCGGCACAGCCTCCCAGCGGCACAGCCTCCCAGCGGCACAGCCTCCCAGCAGCACAGCCTGCCAGCGGCACAGACTGCCAGCGGCACAGACTGCCAGTTTCACAGCCTGCCAGCGGCACAGCCTGCCAGCGGCACAGACTGCTAGTTTCACAGCCTGCCAGCGGCACAGCCTCCCAGCGGCACAGACTGCCAGTTTCACAGCCTGCCAGCGGCACAGCCTCCCAGCAGCACAGCCTCCCAGCAGCACAGCCTGCCAGCGGCACAGCCTCCCAGTGGCACAGCCTGCCAGTTTCACAGCCTGCCAGTTTCACAGCCTGCCAGTTTCACAGCCTGCCAGTTTCACAGCCTGCCAGAAGCACAGCCTGCCAGCGAGACAGCCTGCAAACGGCACAGCCTGCCAGTGGCACAGCCTGAGAGCAGCACAGCCTGCCAGAGTCACAGCCTGCCAGTTTCACAGCCTGCCAGTTTCACAGCCTGCCAGTTTCACAGCCTGACAACAGCACAGCCTGCCAGTTTCACAGCCTGACAACAGCACAGCCTGCCAGTTTCACAGCCTGCCAGTTTCACAGCCTGACAACAGCACAGCCTGCCAGTTTCACAGCCTGCCAGTTTCACAGCCTGACAACAGCACAGCCTGCCAGTTTCACAGCCTGCCAGTTTCACAGCCTGCCAGTTTCACAGCCTGCCAGAAGCACAGCCTGCCAGCGAGACAGCCTGCAAACGGCACAGCCTGCCAGTGGCACAGCCTGACAACAGCACAGCCTGCCAGTTTCACAGCCTGACAACAGCACAGCCTGCCAGTTTCACAGCCTGACAACAGCACAGCCTGCCAGTTTCACAGCCTGCCAGTTTCACAGCCTGCCAGTTTCACAGCCTGACAACAGCACAGCCTGCCAGTTTCACAGCCTGCCAGTTTCACAGCCTGCCAGTTTCACAGCCTGACAACAGCACAGCCTGACAACAGCACAGCCTGACAGAAGCACAGCCTGCCAGCGAGACAGCCTGCAAACGGCACAGCCTGCAAGCGGCACAGCCTGAGAGCAGCCTAGCCTGCCAGTGGCACAGCCTGCCAGTTTCACAGCCTGCCAGTTTCACAGCCTGCCAGTTTCACAGCCTGACAACAGCACAGCCTGACAACAGCACAGCCTGACAGAAGCACAGCCTGCCAGCGAGACAGCCTGCAAACGGCACAGCCTGCAAGCGGCACAGCCTGAGAGCAGCCTAGCCTGCCAGTGGCACAGCCTGCCAGTTTCACAGCCTGCCAGTTTCACAGCCTGCCAGCGGCACAGCCTGACAACAGCACAGCCTCCCAGCAGCACAGCCTGCCTGTGGCCAAGACTCACAGTGAACAGAATAGAATAGAATAGAAAATCCCTTTATTGTCCCACAAAGGGGTAATTGTGGTGTTTATAACAGCAAAGAGTTATAGTAGAAGTGGTCACACCATGTGGACCTTAGGAAAATGTCTGGAATGACGATGCTATCTGGGTTTGGTTCCCTTCAGTCGCCGTCTGAGCAGAAATCCTGTGTTTCTAAATTTTTTCCTCATCATCGTGTTTCAGGATCCAGTTCTGCTGCAGTTGGAACTTTCTAACAAACGGTTTCTCTAAGAACTTCTCATATCTAAAGAGCTGATGGAGGATTTAGTGATTTTCAGGAGACCAAGACCTCCAGAGTCCTGCTTTCCCAGCATTAAGCTTTTCTTCTGGTTCAAGTCTTGTTTCTTTGATAATCTCAAATGTTTTATTTGGTTTATTTGTTTAATTGGGAAATTAATTCTTTTTTAATTCAATCTGTTCTTTTTCTGAAGTCCAGGTTTTATCAGCAAAGTTTCATTTTATTCTTAGAGAACAAAGGATCCTTCCTTCCTTCCTTCCTTCCTTCCTTCCTTCCTTCCTTCCTTCCTTCCTTCCTTCCTTCCTTCCTTCCTTCCTTCCTTCCTTCCTTCCTTCCTTCCTTCCTTCCTTCCTTCCTTCCTTCCTTTTAACAGTATCCTTTCAGCCTAACATGTGATCAGAGATACTGCAGGTGACCGTCGGTTGATCGTTTTAAATAGAAAATCTAGATAATTCAGTTTAACTAAGGAATGACTGAATGAAAGGGCTCCTTATTAGCGTCGCATTATGAATTAAATGGGCTGTGAAATGTCTGTCCTGTAAAGCCAGCACTTTAGCAGCTGATTCATCGTGAAGAGGCGACGGCTTTCAACAGAGACGGTTTCCTTTGGACTGAAATCATTGAATTCATCTTGGATGGACCTGAACACTTAGAGAATCCTTTCTATCAGGTGTATCAGTGTATCTGGCTTTGGTGGTTTGCATTCAGTGTTGTTACAGCAAACATGTGAGAAACGTCAGGACTCCCGGAGCCTCGACCCCTGCAGTCCACAGGAACCAGGCTGCAGCCTCCGCTGTTCCACAGAACAGTGACCTGATGCTGATGCTGAGGGCGTCTGCAACTGGGTCCAGAGGTGGCCCTGTTGTCCCTCCCGCCGCCATTTTCCACTGGACTGGAAAAGTGAAACCATTGAGAAGTTCGGCCGTTCCTCTGGCAGGTGTCTCCATGCGAGCTCCCCTATGGAGTCTTAGAATATATGCTTTTCTTTTACATTTTATTTTATTTGGAAATATTGAGACCACCCTGATGTTTATGCGTCTGCAGTGTTTCATCAAACATAAAAACATTAGTTGTGGATCTGTGCAGGATTAGAGCCTGAAATACGACCTCTGACCTTCATGTGTTCTAAACTCCTACCCGGGCCCATTTCCTGTCTGTGCTCTGTGCATAACCGCCGCTAGCATCGCAGAATGTTTCTGGAAGGACGACATGAAACTGCCTGTTTGGTTTTTCCATAATATTTCTCCATGAACGCTCTTCTGCCTGCTGAAGATAAACAGTCTACATGTCGATGAATCAATGTGTCATATTTGCTTGACTGATTAATTAGTTTGGAGTTTATATTAAATTTGATGTTATTAAAAGAATGACGCACTTTAAGGGTTAGATATGATAAAAATGAATATCTAATGACATAAATCAATACATATTTAAATGTTCCATTTATCATTGAACAATTAAACACACCACTAAGTTCATAAATGTAAAACCACGTATTTAAATACGTGATGAGATAAATGTATGAAATAAATTTAATCATTTTAAATCAGATATATTTTATAGTATGGCTCCAAGCATGAGTGTCATCATAAAAGGATCTAAACTGACCAATCAGACCCAGTGGGCGGGATTAGGGCAGTTTATAAATGATTCCTGATTGGCTGCCAATCACTTCAGGCTATGAGAAAATTAGATAGATGTAAAACTCAGAGTTGGTGGTGGAAGAGAAGCTTCCTTCTTTGCTGGGAGGGTTAGTGAGATAAGCCGGATTATTTTATTGGGACATCTAAGGTCAGGTGTTTATGAGAGTTTGACAGATTTTAAATACATTTAAGAAATAATCTATCAGATTTAGGCAATGATCCAGGTCACAATCTTAAAGCAAGAATTTTTTTAAGATTCTCTAACATTGTGAGATTGGGATTGTTGCTGGAACCAGCAGTTCCCCACTAAACCAGAGGGGGGCAGCAGTGGCTGTTGGCAGCCTCAGCATTGGACTCAATTTTTTTTTTTTACTGAAGACAAAACATAAGAAAAAGAAAAGTTTGTTAGCAGGATTAATGAAAAACTGATGAAGGGATTTTATTGATATCTTTTACCAGAGGTGCGGCTCATGACGAGCAACAACTTATTTCAATCTGGTGATGATCCAGATCATTCCAAAAAGTTAAAAACAATCCGCTGGACTTTGTTTCCAAGTTTGAAGACGTTTCTCTTCCATCCAGGAAGCTTTTTCTATTCAAAATGTCAGAAATAGCTTTGAGTTCCAGGTTTCATCCAGCAGCCCAACAAACCCTGGTTTTGGTTTAGAAAACATGCAAATTGAAACGGATGAACGGGTCCCCCCCTTAGGAATTACCAACATCCACCCCTGTTGGAATGGGGGTCATACTGTCTATGCCTCTGAAAGGGGGGTCGTTAAAGGGAATTGCTGGCCTGGCTGAACAGGTGAGGTCTTCTGTTCTCCTGGAAAAAAGTTGGGGCTGCGATGATAGCGGGAAGGAATCAACTCTATCGCTGCTTTGTAGGTTTTTGAAAGAGAAAATCTGAGTCCCCCCCCTCTGTTTAAAGCTACAGTGTGTAATTTTCAGCCACATTCTGTCCTCCAAAGAACGTCTTTTCGCTATAAGGTTTAGATCAACAGCAGAATCTTGTCCTGAAGAGGGCGCTCTGCTGTGTTGGGCCATGCGTCCATCCAGATCAAGATCCAGATCATGTGACGGTATTTTTGCCCTGAAGTTGATCCCACTCCTTCTCTAGTGTAGCTTACTAAAACCAATCTATGCTTTAAATAAATGTGTCTGGGCTGGTTGCTTTGTCCTGTGACTGGTTGAGGTTTGTCAGTAGATGGATCGTCCTTCAGGTTCCAAACAAGTGATAACAGAGCCTCTGAATCTAGATGTGTCTCAGATATCTACAACCATTTGATGACAGAGCTGATTTAGGAGGAACCGTGCATGTCTAGATATCAGAGTAAAGCAAAGGATTTAGTCAGATCAGCCCCCCCACTGAGCTGAGAGGCCGTCTAAGAGTAAAACTAGTTCTACAAACACAAAGCTTTCTTCTTTTTTCTATATTTCTGTCTTCAGACTCTCAGGCTTTCAGAAGTGAAGCTTGAAGCTCACATGAAATCTGAAGGACATCTTTTGAGCGACCGGCAGCGCAGAGAGCTTTTGACAGAAGCACAGCAGCTCAGACAGCTGCTGTCAGTTTGGGATTATTCTCCTAAACAGTGTCACTCATGGTGTTACACAACAGGAATGCTGCCTCCCAATAAGAAAAACACAGAGTGACGCCTTTTGGCTCGGCTAATGCAACCATCACACAGAGCTTAGGGAGGATTAATGGAGGTTTACAAAGCAGGTTCAAAGAAACCTTCTCTAGACCTGAAATCAGGGAAACTCTGAGTTTTCTGTTTCATGAAGAGTTTCCTCATCCTCTGCTTCTGTTGCCATGGTAACATTCTCCTCATCAGCAGGTTTTCCTCCATAAACTCAGAGTGTCCACTGTCTCCACCCTCCTTACAGCCAATCCCGTTCTTTTATTTCCTGGTTTATTTTTCTCACAGTTAAGCCCAACCTTCCTCCACCTCCTAGTACGTTTCTTATAGCAGATAATATTCAGCTTATCATTGATAACAGCAGCGTCTAAAACCATAAGATTTATTTACTATTTAGCTACTTTTTGCTCTTCATCTCCTTTTTTTCACAAGGCAGTTTTTAACTGCGATTTAAAGCTTTACTTTGAATTACTTATACATTTCTGTCATTCCAGATGAGTGTGGTGATTAAAAACATCTTAGCTGAAAGGTGTTGTGCCATATGCCATGATCATACTTTTTGGACATTGGGAACCAGTGTCCATATTTCATCTTGACCAGAGGAGAACACGCCGCTTTGTTGAATAACAGCTGGGGGACTTCTGCAGCACCCCCTTTTCAGCCAAAGCAGTCACAGGCAAGGCACATGGAAGCCACCAGAGGTGTGAAAACCTACCCCCCCCCCCTCTGTAAGGACAGACAAAACCACAGAGCACACAAGACTCTCCCTCTTTTGCCTCCTCACTCTTTGGCTCCTGCTCTCCTTGCCTCGTCTCCCTTTCCCAGGGAGCTGGGGTCCACTGTGGAGGAGATGTGGGCCCCAGGGGAACCAGATCTCCAGAACCATTGAGGATAAGTCAGAACCTTTCAGATCCAAACTGCTGCAAACAGACCTTTTGCAACACATTTCTCTTGAGTTTCAGAACTCATAGAGCCAAACTGGATGAGAACCATGCCCTGGGTGTGAGCCTGAGGGGACCCCTGCTGTAAGACTGAGACAAGGAACCCCTGGTCTCTGCACTGACTGCAGAGCTGCAAATGGATGAAACTCAAGCTTTCCAAATAGACATGGAAAAAGGTTTGCAGGTCTGGCATGATTAGGGACAGAACAAGCAATGTCTTTTTATGATGCTGATCATATCGTGTGTTTACTGCGGAGTAAAGACAACGCTAATTGATGCTAAAGAATGGACTGCATGCTACGCTATGCTACAGGAATATGTGTTGAGCTGTTGCTAAAGCTTAGACAAGCTTTATTCACTAAGGATTAAACACTGATATAACATTAGTGTTCATGTGTTCCTCAGATGCTCATTACATTTCCATTAGCAAGTCTGACCAAGAGTCATTTAGTGGAATCCTGATGTCTATTCGCTGCTAGCTATTTCAAAGAGGGTAAAGAATCATTAACTAAAGGTTATTGGTTCCTGATTAAGCAAATCATTTAATAAAACATTATTTGGCCAAATAATGTTTTATTCACCTCATGGATTTGCATTGTGAATTGGTCTGAAAACATTCCAATTTCTCTAAATTAGTGAAAAGCTAATTTGATCACATCCCAAATTCTTCCAGATAAACTTTGGTTTTAAACACAAAAATCATCTTAAACTGTAATATGGTTTTCAACCGTTTTCCCCTTCCTCTTTGTACATAGTAGTTAGTTTAGTTTAGTTGAGTTTCACTAGTCTTAGTTGAGAGTGTTAAACTGAAATTTGTTTGACTTGGAGCTGAATGATTTTTGTTAATAAATTCTTAGATTTTGAAAAGAAGTTGTGGTGAATTTATTCCATAAATGTGCAGAATTAACTGTTTGACCATGATTAGAGCTCAAATCACTCTTTCATTTATTGTTCTAATTCACAGCTAGTAGGACTGTGTGTCTTAAACAATATATAACAGCTGAAATAATATCTGATTAAATAAGATATAATAAACATCTTAAAGTATCAGAAACATAAATTCCCAGCGGGCTGGGAATAGAAAAGAACATAAAATCCCAGCAAAGGATAGGGGATCTTTTGGTTTTGGTTTGTTTAATATGAGCGGCATGAGGATCATTTCATTTTACTGTAGAAAGAGAACAACTACAATTATTCACAGATTACACAAAAATAGACAAATTAATTCAGTGGGGAAAAACTTCAGGGTTAGGATTCACTCATTGATAACAACCTAATGAGCCTACTGTCCCAATCTGAAGCCATTCTATGGGACTGACAACCGCTAATAACGGCCATTTATTGGGATGATAACATCCAAAGCACGGCTGCAAACAGCCACTTAGAATTTACTGTGTAAAAAAAGACTGATGAACATGAGGAGGAACCCATGAGATGATGAACAGGTTCTATATATTAGAACAACAGTTTTATTCTTCACCTGCTGCCAGAACATTTCATCTAAATAGATACATTGATCTACTACCACTATAGCAGTAAACTAGCTTTCCCCTTAAAGTTGCCATGGTTACAACAGGCTGTAATGATATGTATTAGTTTGTCTGAGTATGTATTGCTTATATTTGAAAAAAACAAAAATTTTTCCTCGTCCAAATGACCATTTCAAAATAAATCATTCTTCAGATCTAGAATAAAAATTCTGGATGTCTAGGAATTAATTTTAGATCTATATATTTCTATTGTTGCTGGTCAGCATTTGTAACATTTTGACTATGAAGAAATGTATTTGAGAGATCATAAATAAATATTCTGTCACGTTAGCCCATCTGCAGCGGCTAGGGCTAATGTTACCCCATGTGCAGCAGCCAGGGCTAACGTCGGCCCGTCTGCAGCAGCCAGGGCTAACGTCGGCCCGTCTGCAGCAGCCAGGGCTAACGTTAGCCCGTCTGCAGCTGCCAGTGCTAACGTTAGCCCGTCTGCAGCATCCAGGGCTAACGTTAGCCCGTCTGCAGCTGCCAGTGCTAATGTTAGCCCGTCTGCAGCAGCCAGGGCTAATGTTAGCCCGTCTGCAGCAGCCAGGGCTAATGTTAGCCCGTCTGCAGCAGCCAGGGCTAACGTTGGCCCGTCTGCAGCAGCCAGGGCTAACGTTAGCCCGTCTGCAGCTGCCAGTGCTAACGTTAGCCCGTCTGCAGCATCCAGGGCTAACGTTAGCCCGTCTGCAGCTGCCAGTGCTAATGTTAGCCCGTCTGCAGCAGCCAGGGCTAATGTTAGCCCGTCTGCAGCAGCCAGGGCTAATGTTAGCCCGTCTGCAGCAGCCAGGGCTAACGTTAGCCCGTCTGCAGCATCCAGGGCTAACGTTAGCCCGTCTGCAGCAGCCAGGGCTAATGTTGGCCCGTCTGCAGCAGCCAGGGCTAACGTTAGCACGTCTGCAGCATCCAGGGCTAACGTTAGCCCGTCTGCAGCTGCCAGGGCTAATGTTAGCCCGTCTGCAGCAGCCAGGGCTAACGTTGGCCCGTCTGCAGCAGCCAGGGCTAAGGTTAGCCCGTCTGCAGCAGCCAGGGCTAATGTTAGCCCGTCTGCAGCTGCCAGGGCTAACGTTAGCCCGTCTGCAGCAGCCAGGGCCAACGTTAGCCTGTCTGCAGCAGCCAGGGCTAATGTTAGCCCTTCTGCAGCAGCCAGGGCTAACGTTAGCCCGTCTGCAGCAGCCAGGGCTAACGTTAGCCCGTCTGCAGCAGCCAGGGCTAATGTTAGCCCGTCTGCAGCAACCAGGGCTAAGGTTAGCCCGTCTGCAGCCAGGGCTAATGTTAGCCCGTCTGCAGCTGCCAGGGCTAACGTTAGCCCGTCTGCAGCAGCCAGGGCTAACGTTAGCCCGTCTGCAGCAGCCAGGGCTAACGTTAGCCCGTCTGCAGCAGCCAGGGCTAACGTTAGCCCGTCTGCAGCAGCCAGGGCTAATGTTAGCCCGTCTGCAGCTGCCAGGGCTAACGTTAGCCCGTCTGCAGCAGCCAGGGCTAACGTTAGCCCGTCTGCAGCAGCCAGGGCTAATGTTAGCCCGTCTGCAGCTGCCAGGGCTAACGTTAGCCCGTCTGCAGCAGCCAGGGCTAATGTTGGCCCGTCTGCAGCAGCCAGGGCTAACGTTAGCACGTCTGCAGCATCCAGGGCTAACGTTAGCCCGTCTGCAGCTGCCAGGGCTAATGTTAGCCCGTCTGCAGCAGCCAGGGCTAACGTTGGCCCGTCTGCAGCAGCCAGGGCTAAGGTTAGCCCGTCTGCAGCAGCCAGGGCTAATGTTAGCCCGTCTGCAGCTGCCAGGGCTAACGTTAGCCCGTCTGCAGCAGCCAGGGCCAACGTTAGCCTGTCTGCAGCAGCCAGGGCTAATGTTAGCCCTTCTGCAGCAGCCAGGGCTAACGTTAGCCCGTCTGCAGCAGCCAGGGCTAACGTTAGCCCGTCTGCAGCAGCCAGGGCTAATGTTAGCCCGTCTGCAGCAACCAGGGCTAAGGTTAGCCCGTCTGCAGCCAGGGCTAATGTTAGCCCGTCTGCAGCTGCCAGGGCTAACGTTAGCCCGTCTGCAGCAGCCAGGGCTAACGTTAGCCCGTCTGCAGCAGCCAGGGCTAACGTTAGCCCGTCTGCAGCTGCCAGGGCTAACGTTAGCCCGTCTGCAGCAGCCAGGGCTAATGTTAGCCCGTCTGCAGCATCCAGGGCTAATGTTAGAGCGTCTGCAGCAGCCAGGGCTAACGTTAGCCCGTCTGCAGCAGCCAGGGCTAACGTTAGCCCGTCTGCAGCAGCCAGGGCTAACGTTAGCCCGTCTGCAGCAGCCAGGGCTAATGTTAGCCCGTCTGCAGCTGCCAGGGCTAACGTTAGCCCGTCTGCAGCAGCCAGGGCTAACGTTAGCCCGTCTGCAGCAGCCAGGGCTAATGTTAGCCCGTCTGCAGCAGCCAGGGCTAATGTTAGCCCGTCTGCAGCTGCCAGGGCTAACGTTAGCCCGTCTGCAGCAGCCAGGGCTAACGTTAGCCCGTCTGCAGCAGCCAGGGCTAATGTTAGCCCGTCTGCAGCATCCAGGGCTAATGTTAGAGCGTCTGCAGCAGCCAGGGCTAATGTTAGCCCGTCTGCAGCAGCCAGGGCTAATGTTAGCCCGTCTGCAGCAGCATTTAAGTTGTGTTTATCTGACCGTGTTCATTATTATTCCCCTACCAAATGATAAAAAGTCATAATTTATTATTATCAAGAGACTATTAATAACAGGAGGTGAAATGCAGCTCCAGACTAGCTTTGAAGGTGGTGATGTCATCAGTACGCTTCTGACCCAGATTTATTCTGCGTGCTGCTGTTCTCCTCGAGTCCAGACTTTACTGGCTTTCTTGGCGAGAACGGACTTGGAGAGGCCAAGAGTCCGTACTCGCGTTGTTGTGAACTGAGAAACATCCAGAGTTTCCAACATCAGGCTAGATCCTTTCAGAGTTGAGGATCTGAGTCTGAGTTTGTTACACCTGCTCTGTGAAACGGAACCTGGAGGTTAAATAAATCGAGCAGATAAATGATGAAACTCCACGATATAAAGTCCAAAAATTAAAATTCTCTCTAAAGTAGTCCTGTTTAGAAACCAGTTCCTGTTGCTGACTGTTTAAGCAATAGTCTTTCCTCACCAGTCAGTATTACTAGGTGAACGCTTCTCTCTGCTTGTTTCTCTGAAATGCTGCTAAATGGCTGAAGTTTGGCAGAACATGAACACATTAAATCTGATTCCCCAGTGGTCCTCAATCCTCTGTGTTTTAGATTTCTCCTCATTGTCACTAAACTCATTTCTATCAAAGACGGATGAACAGGCAGCACTCACTGACTGCTGACGAGGTCATCCACCCACCAGCAGCTGCGACTCAGAGACCTTTAAAACACGAAGGACAGACACTAGTGAAAGACCTGGAACTGAAAAACTGTAAAGAATGGGTGGTTATGGATGAATGAATGGAAGCTGATTGATTTTAATGATCAACTAACCAATAATTGATAAGCAGCAATTTCCCTAAAGATCAGGAGAATCTTTGCAGAACATAAAGGCCTGAATATCCTAAGCAACTAAAAAAAAAGACATCCTTTTATATCACTAATGAAAAATGATAAATACTCACTATGAGTAATTTCTGTCAGGCTGAAGGGACAGAAGTCGGAAACTGGGAGAAACATCCGGGGCTGTAGCCCAAGTAGCCGCCCCGTAGATCCGCCACTGCCAACTTATACCTAACCCTAAATATTACCAACATATACCTAACCCTAAATATTACCTAACCCTAAATATTACCTAACCCTAAATATTACCAACATATACCTAACCCTAAATATTACCTAACCCTAAATGGAACTGAATTCATACCTTAGTCCTAAACCTAACCCCTACCTCAAAGAACAGAACTTTACCATATGGAACCAGTTGAATGTCCTCATGTAGGATATTTTACACAATACTTCCTCCACATTGTAGGTAGAACATGACCAAAGACACACAAGCATGCACACAGTCATCTTAGGGAGGAATAAGGAGTAACTGTAGAGAACCCACGCATGCACCGAAAGAAAATGGAAACCCCTGGCAGAAAGATTCTGGGAATCAAACCCAGAACCTTCTTGCTGCAAGGCAGCAGTGCTATAAACCACCGTGCAGCCCTAAGTGACTTTCTCATCACCGCTGATCAGGGACCTGAAATAAGGCAAACCTGTAAATAATCCAGCAGAAAATGCATCATTGAGGGAACCTGCAGTGATTAACCTCGTCCTGCAGGGAGGACCGAGGCTTGAAGCAGCAGAGCAGCTCAGAGAGACGGAGGGGTCATGAGCAGGAAGTGAGGTCTAGTTCCTGGGGACTCTCTGAATAACAAGCAGCAGCGTTCACACCCAGCAGATGTCTGTGTGGCCATTAAGACCAAAATCATCTGATTCTTTAGAGAGATGTTTTCTGTTGGCGTCTCTCAGTATTCTGGTAAAGGAGCCAGGGGCCCTTTAATATTTCACACCACACCTGTCATCTGTCTGCTTCCCATCTGGCTCAGCTCTGCCTCTTTCTGTCCTGGGAGCCCGACTCTCATCATTTAACACTTGGTTTTGGGCCTAATTTTAGTTTCTTCTAGTGATAAATTATTTCAAGCAGTCAAGTTTATAATCTAATGCAACTACATACATCCTGATGGCGTCCAGCTGTGACACGTTTCAATTGAGGGCAGAAACTCGTCTGAGGATCCTGGATGTTTAGTGAGGCTCCACCCAGGAGACCAGGGGGGAGCGTGGAAACGCTGGATATCAGTCACCCATCTCAGGTTTAGTCATTTCTATTCTGTCATTATAGCAGCAGTGGGCAGTCAGGGACTTCACAGCTGACCTGAAATCAGTCTGAAACAATAACCTGCATTCACAACCTAAACTTTAACAACTGTATTAATCTTTTCCAAACAATCTGTTTGGAAAAGATTAATTGGCTTCTCTATAGGGCCAAAATTGTTGCTTTATTATTTGCAAATGAGTGTGGACAGTTGTGTATCTGTATCTCGATATTTGTGTGTGCAGTGGGATTTGAAAATGTGTAAATGAAACTATAAATGTGTAAAACTACTGTGTGTGCAATCCGGTTTGCAAATGTGTAAAAAAACCACAAATCTGTAGTAAGATTTGCAAACGTGTAAATTAATCTGTAAGCACACAGAGACACTTATGTCTGAAGTATTTTCGGTTCAAGAACCAGAAATACAGAGTGGCTCTCTTTACACACATGATTTTTGCTAAACTTCTGCTGTGTGAGATATGAAAATGGATTTTTATCTGTAATATCTGGATTTGCTGCCCTGAGCGCAGGCTCACAGGCTGCCTCTTCCTGCTGCGGGAGTTCAGAACAACTTGCTGCACCTACACCCACAACAAATCAACAAATCCAGATATTACCCATACAAATCCTTTATGCATTTTCGGATCTCACACGGCAGAAGTGTAGCAAAAATCACGTGTGTAAAGAGAGCCAACGGAGAAACCGCTGGACTTGTAACCAATGATTTGTCTGTATTTCTGGGTCGTGAACCAAAAAATACTTCAGACATAAGTGTCTCTGTGTGCTTACAGGTTGATCTACACGTTTGCAAATCCTACTACAGATTTGTAAATCTTACTACAGATTTGTGGATTTTTTTACACATTTGCAAACCGGATTACACACACAGTAGTTTTACACATTTGCAGATTGTTTTACAGACACACTGCTTTATTTTCCCATGGAGGGAATGTTCAGATGAAGCAGCAGAAAAAGGAAACGCAGACAGAAGAAGGCAGAAACACACAAAACATGACAGTTAGAGAAACAATCAGAGAGACTGTACAGTGAGATCAAAGATACAACTGACGTATAAATCAGCCGTTAATAAAGATAACACTCATTCGAAAGCAACTGTGTAAAAGGCTCATGCATATTTATAAAATACTATTGACACAAGCAAATTAAATTCCTGAGAATATAGGAGACGGAAACCAAAGAACTAAATGTTAACGTCTAAAGTTCACAGTTTATGAGCTGCTGATTAGCATAAAACACGTTTGTTTGGTGAGATTTTCATAGGATTGAATGAAATCCTTATGAACTAACATAATTTATTGTAATTTTGGCCATTTTTTTTTGTTTCATTGGTGAAAACATTTACCTTTTCTCAGCTTTCCTGAGTCTTTTTTTCCAGCCATGAAAGCAGACGATCAAATGAACCGAATGAGAATCAAACAAGTTTCTAAAAATTTTTTAGAATGGTGATGCTGGTGATGCTTTGAATGTGTTTGTTTCAGTGGTTCTTCCTGTCAGCTGATCGCTCAAAGGTTTTATTCCATTCATTTTCTATTTAACATGTTACACCTCTGATTATTGGTTTAATGGGCTGTTGGTAAATCATGGAGACAAAGCGTTTCATTGGGAATGCCTCTCTGAAGGAAAGGAAAGAAAGATTAATATCTGCAGGATGAAGGTCAGTTGCATTTATTCTGAGGAGATCTTCTCCACTGACTGAACGTCGACTGTCCTTCTCAGGATTCAGAATCAGTCTGTGTTCACTGGAGGAGCTCATGTCTCTGGATATTTTACTAACACTAACAAGGCTGTGTCAATAGGCAGGACTCACTGTGATCAACAAGTTTAAAGACAAGGAGAAAACAGTCTGAATACGCATCCACAGAAGTCGACCGTCCACAAAACCCCTCTGGCCTCTAATGTGTCCACATCAAGCAATAAGACAACCTACTAACAAAAAAGAAAAACCTGATGGCGTGAATGCAAACATATGACCTCAGCAGGACAACCTTTCAGACTTTCAAACATTACAGGAAGCAGTAATTAAATCACGCTGCTGTTTAACACTAAACCTTACAGTTTGACCTGTGAAATTAATACCTTTTAGACAGAGACCATAGAAAGATAATAAAAACATCTGATTATAAAAAACATAAAATCAACCATTGCTGGGTTTTTAACACTAAAAAGATAAACCATCAGTCTGTAAAAAAATATATAATAGTGATCAGGACCTGTCATTTAAATCCCAGATCAAAGAGGTTTCTAGAATTTCCTTCTTTCATCTGAGGAATATTGCTAAAATGAGCAATCTCCTGTCCAGGGGTGATGCTGAGAAACTAGTCCATCCATTTGTTACTTCAAGGCTGGACTATTGTAATTCTTTACTATCAGGAAGTCCACAAACTGTAGTTAAAAGCCTTCAGCTGATCTAAAATGCTGCAGCCAGAGTTCTAATGAAAATGAAAAAGAGAGATCATATCTCTCCTATCCTGGCTTCTCTTCATTGGCTTCCTGTTAAATCCAGAATAGAATTTAAAATCCTCCTTCTCACATATAAAGCCTTAAATGGCCAAGCTCCATCTGATATCAGAGATCTGATTGTTCCTTATGTTCCTAACAGAGCACTTCGCTCTCAATCTGCAGGTTTACTAGTGGTTCCTAGAATTTCTAAAAGTAGAATGGGAGGCAGATCTTTTAGTTCTCAGGCTCCTCTCCTGTGGAACCAACTACCAGTTTTAGTCCGTGAGGCAGACACCCTGTCTACTTTTAAGGCTAGGCTTAAAACTTTCCTTTTTGATAAAGCTTCTAGTTAGAGTGGCTCAGGTTATCCTGAGCTATCTCTATAGTTCTGCTGCTATAGGCTTAGACTGCTGGAGGACATAGGGACCCCTTTTTCATCATTCTGCTTCATTCTCTCTCTATTCTCCCACTCTGCAGAATCTGTTAGTTCAATCTCTAACGTTCTGCTCTCTCTGCTTTTTCTCATAGTAGCTTCATCTGGTCTGTTCCTGTTTGGCTGTGACTCCATCCTGGAGAGAAATATCAGCTGTGCTGCTGCCATCAACACCTTTGTTTCTAGATGTTGGAGCTTGGCCTGTTTTCCAGTGTAGTCCTGTTTCTCTGACTGTGACTAACTGGATGTGCTCTCTTCATCCTCTGACATGGGAGCTGGCTCGGAGCTCGTCTGCCTGGCTGTGTGTTTCTTGGACGGGGCCGCCTGTGGAGCTGGTTGACAGTTGCCTTTTGTATCTATGCTTCTTTTTCTATGTCTGCTTCTGTCTCCTTGAACCCCAGTGGGCCTCAGCAGTTTATAGAAATAAACTAAATAGAATTGAATACCAATAGACTGTAAAAACAGACAGAATCAGCTCGTCTTCCTCACCTATAAAATGAAAGATGATGTCAGAAATTCCTACAGATTCACCAACAGGTGGGATTTCTAATAAAGATCAAACTGAGATCAAGCTGACTTTGTTTCTGGGATGATCGCTGTATGTCAGGCCTTTGGCTGTCATGGTAACGATCACGTCTCTCTCTCTCTGGATGTCTAACGTCTCTTCTTTTCTAAATGTTCAGTGTGCTAATCATAAGAAAACATTTGAATCAGTTAAAACATGATATTCTGAGCAGCACTGCAGGTTAAACTGTTCTAGAAACGTCCTCAGAGCTGCTGGCAGTTCAACGCCTCCAGGAAGGAACGGAGAGATCTGATAGAGAAACATCTACTAATAGGCCGGAGGATCCAATCTGCTTCGTCTCTAAACAAACAGTTTCCCTCCAACCATAGATCCTTTAATCCTTCCTCTGACCTGCAGCTGGACCTGGGAAACGAAGCTGAATAATTTATCAGGTCTCATTGTGCTCAGATGGAGACTAAGTATCGCGCTGCTTAGAATAAAGGTGGTATTTAAGCTGACCGGGTTCATATATGTAGTAAAGAAGCAACTCTGCTCTAAACAAGCCTCCTGGTTTTTCCACAGCATCTATTCCAGGATTTATTGGTAAATATTAGTGCAGTGAGTGGAGCACAGGGAGATTTTTTTACTGTCTTCTGGAAATATGACAGCTGCTCAGTTTAAAACACCCGGACTTCACTTAGCCTAAAATAAACAATCCTAGCTCCCTTTTCTCTCCTTTATTTTATGTCACCAGTCAGTTAGAAAGTGAAGATTAAAATATGCTTCGCTGCTGTGATGTTTCTGCTGACAAACTGTGAGTAAAATCATTTTAATTGGTAAAACGGTTATCAGATGACAGCAGCCGCCTCACAGAAGGTTTCTCCCTTTGGAGCGGATCTAAGAGCCTCTCCTTGGAGGGAACCGTCCCTTATTGTTGGTGAGAGAGAAGAAAAGCATTAAGGAGCAGATGAGGAAAATGCCACTCAGCAGGAAGAAGCAGATTCTGTGCGACTCCCAGGATTTGTTTAGCATCCTGAACATTTCTGCTCCTCCATTAATGCGACTCATAGAAATGTCAAGTAAGATAATCCGTCATCTTTTGCAAACAAACGCAGGAACGTGGCTGCAGGCAGCTCACCATGCTGCTGCTGCTCAGATACCTTTCTAATGAATAAACAACACGTCTGATGCCGAGTTCCCAGCAAAAACACAGGAAGCTGTAAAACGGCGATGCAGCTGACTTCATGGAAACGATTCAACTGGCTGAGATAACAGGAGGGCGTCAGAAACAGCCGGGCTCAGGCTGAACATCTTATCCTATAGAGAAACAGCACATGACTCACTGCGCTCAGTGGGAACACAATTAGAGCGCAGGACACACATGCACTGAGAGGAGAACACACACTGAGCTTCTTGGCGTTTCTTTGGGCTGCGGAGGGCCAAGAAACACCAAAACAGCTGTGGCCCCCAGCCAGGCCCTAATCTATTGGAGCCACAGGTTGAGCTGCTCTGACGACTTTAATCACTCAGGCTGAAGGAAAACAGCTCAGCTGACTTAAATCTGGCTTCAGTCAATCAAACGTTTCCAAACATGAGGATGGATATTCCTGTGGAGTAAAATCTGCTTCCTGATCTTCCTGCTATAACCCAGTGAAAAAGGTGAATGTCTGACGTGGATCATCTATAGCTGGGCTGCTCGCTGCTCCAACGCAGCTGCTCCATAAATGTAGCTGTTCCGTAAACGCAGCTGTTCCGTAAACGCAGCTGCTCCATAAATGTAGCTGTTTCGTAAACACAGCTGTTCCGTAAACGCAGCTGCTCCATAAACGCAACTTTTCCATAAACGCAGCTGTTCCGTAAACGCAGCTGTTCCATAAACGCAGCTGTTCCATAAACGCAGCTGTTCCGTAAACGCAGCTGTTCCGTAAACGCAGCTGTTCCGTAAATGCAGTTGTTCCATAAACGCAGCTGTTTCGTAAACGCAGCTGTTCCGTAAACGCAGCTGTTCCGTAAACGCAGCTGTTCCGTAAACGCAGCTGTTCCGTAAATGCAGCTGTTCCATAAACGCAGCTGTTCCGTAAACGCAGCTGTTCCGTAAACGCAGCTGTTCCGTAAATGCAGCTGTTCCATAAACGCAGCTGTTCCATAAACGCAGCTTTTCCATAAACGCAGCTGTTCCATAAACGCAGCTGTTCCGTAAACGCAGCTGTTCCGTAAACGCAGCTGTTCCGTAAATGCAGTTGTTCCATAAACGCAGCTGTTTCGTAAACGCAGCTGTTCCGTAAACGCAGCTGTTCCGTAAACGCAGCTGTTCCGTAAACGCAGCTTTTCCATAAACGCAGCTGTTCCATAAACGCAGCTGTTCCGTAAACGCAGCTGTTCCGTAAACGCAGCTGTTCCGTAAATGCAGTTGTTCCATAAACGCAGCTGTTCCATAAACGCAGCTGTTCCGTAAACGCAGCTGTTCCGTAAACGCAGCTGTTCCGTAAATGCAGCTTTTCCATAAACGCAGCTGTTCCATAAACGCAGCTGTTCCGTAAACGCAGCTTTTCCATAAACGCAGCTGTTCCATAAACGCAGCTGTTCCATAAACGCAGCTGTTCCATAAACGCAGCTGTTACGTAAACACAGCTGTTCCATAAACGCAGCTGTTCCATAAACGCAGCTGTTCCGTAAACGCAGCTTTTCCATAAACGCAGCTGTTCCATAAACGCAGCTGTTCCGTAAACGCAGCTTTTCCATAAACGCAGCTGTTCCATAAACGCAGCTGTTCCGTAAACGCAGCTGTTCCGTAAACGCAGCTGTTCCGTAAATGCAGTTGTTCCATAAACGCAGCTGTTTCGTAAACGCAGCTGTTCCGTAAACGCAGCTGTTCCATAAACGCAGCTGTTCCGTAAACGCAGCTTTTCCATAAACGCAGCTGTTCCATAAACGCAGCTGTTCCGTAAACGCAGCTGTTCCGTAAACGCAGCTGTTCCGTAAATGCAGTTGTTCCATAAACGCAGCTGTTCCATAAACGCAGCTGTTCCGTAAACGCAGCTGTTCCGTAAACGCAGCTGTTCCGTAAATGCAGCTTTTCCATAAACGCAGCTGTTCCATAAACGCAGCTGTTCCGTAAACGCAGCTTTTCCATAAACGCAGCTGTTCCATAAACGCAGCTGTTCCGTAAACGCAGCTGTTCCGTAAACGCAGCTGTTCCGTAAATGCAGCTTTTCCATAAACGCAGCTGTTCCATAAACGCAGCTGTTCCGTAAACGCAGCTTTTCCATAAACGCAGCTGTTCCATAAACGCAGCTGTTCCATAAACGCAGCTGTTCCATAAACGCAGCTGTTCCATAAACGCAGCTGTTCCGTAAACGCAGCTTTTCCATAAACGCAGCTGTTCCATAAACGCAGCTGTTCCGTAAACGCAGCTTTTCCATAAACGCAGCTGTTCCGTAAACGCAGCTGTTCCATAAACGCAGCTGTTCCATAAACGCAGCTGTTACGTAAACACAGCTGTTCCATAAACGCAGCTGTTCCGTAAACGCAGCTTTTCCATAAACGCAGCTGTTCCATAAACGCAGCTGTTCCGTAAACGCAGCTTTTCCATAAACGCAGCTGTTCCATAAACGCAGCTGTTCCATAAACGCAGCTGTTCCGTAAACGCAGCTGTTCCGTAAACGCAGCTGTTCCGTAAACGCAGCTTTTCCATAAACGCAGCTGTTCCGTAAACGCAGCTGTTCCGTAAACGCAGCTGTTCCGTAAACGCAGCTGTTCCGTAAATGCAGTTGTTCCATAAACGCAGCTGTTTCGTAAACGCAGCTGTTCCGTAAACGCAGCTGTTCCGTAAATGCAGTTGTTCCATAAACGCAGCTGTTCCATAAACGCAGCTGTTCCGTAAACGCAGCTGTTCCGTAAACGCAGATGTTCCGTAAATGCAGCTGTTCCGTAAACGCAGCTGTTCCGTAAATGCAGTTGTTCCATAAACGCAGCTGTTCCATAAACGCAGCTGTTCCGTAAACGCAGCTGTTCCATAAACACAGCTGTTCCATAAACGCAGCTGTTCCATAAACGCAGCTGTTCCATAAACGCAGCTGTTACGTAAACACACCTGTTCCATAAACGCAGCTGTTCCGTAAACGCAGCTTTTCCATAAACGCAGCTGTTCCATAAACGCAGCTGTTCCGTAAACGCAGCTTTTCCATAAACGCAGCTGTTCCATAAACGCAGCTGTTCCATAAACGCAGCTGTTCCGTAAACGCAGCTGTTCCGTAAACGCAGCTGTTCCGTAAACGCAGCTTTTCCATAAACGCAGCTGTTCCGTAAACGCAGCTGTTCCGTAAACGCAGCTGTTCCGTAAACGCAGCTGTTCCGTAAATGCAGCTGTTCCATAAACGCAGCTGTTCCGTAAACGCAGCTCTTCCGTAAATGCAGTTGTTCCATAAACGCAGCTGTTCCGTAAACGCAGCTGTTCCGTAAACGCAGCTGTTCCCTAAATGCAGTGCATCCATAAAGGCAGCTGTTCCATAAACGCAGATGTTTGATAAACACAGCTGTTCCGTAAACGCAGCTGTTCCGTAAATGCAGCTGTTCCATAAACGCAGCTTTTCCATAAACGCAGCTGTTCCATAAACGCAGCTGGTCCGTAAATGCAGTTGTTCCATAAACGCAGCTGTTCCGTAAACGCAGCTGTTCCGTAAACGCAGCTGTTCCGTAAATGCAGTTGTTCCATAAACGCAGCTGTTCCATAAACGCAGCTGTTCCGTAAACGCAGCTGTTCCATAAACGCAGCTGTTCCATAAACGCAGCTGTTCCGTAAACACAGCTGTTCGGTAAACGCAGCTGTTCCATAAACGCAGCTGTTCCATAAACGCAGCTGTTCCGTAAACGCAGCTGTTCCATAAACGCAGCTGTTCCGTAAACGCAGCTGTTCCATAAACGCAGCTGTTCCGTAAACACAGCTGTTCGGTAAACGCAGCTGTTCCATAAACGCAGCTGTTCCATAAACGCAGCTGTTCCGTAAACGCAGCTGTTCCGTAAACGCAGTGCATCCATAAAGGCAGAACTAAATCCATGGTGCAGAAACAGAGCAACCTTCTCTCTCGGTTTAAGGTGATATAGGTATTCAGTTCATGGATCATTTATCAGCTGGTCACAGCTGGTTCCAGTACCATCTGATGACTCTGATCACGTAGTGATATTTAATTACAAATATGAGTTTTTATCTCAGTTATCTCAGTGCCTGCGCCATCTTTGTTATTTGTCGCCGCTGTAACAACAAACCCCATGAAAATTTGGGAGCTTAGAGCTCTTGCAAAGCATTCTGGGATATATCTGCTTGTCTAGTGACCATGGATGATCACTACTTTTTAGGGTGCATTGTGGGAAATTTTGAGTGCACCACTTTTTCATCCACTGGACATTGGGACACTGGTCTAAAATGGTGTAACCATTATATATAGTGCTCTATATACAGATGAGGGCAGACAGTCGTAGACAGCAGCTCCTGTATCTATGGGACTTCTAGTGGGAAATGAGCTGAAAATGTTAATATCTCACTCAGATATTTGTTCTTAACATCTTTGAATATAAGTCTTTCCTTTATGCAGCTGCTTAAAAAAGGGGGGTTTAAAATGTAGGATTATCGTAGTAGAAAATAATGGAAATTAGAGGGAAATTATTGCACACTCTTCATGACCAACATTAGTCTATAGTCACTCTAGTGTTGAATAACAGGCACTCACAGTTATGGGCATCAGATCTGAGACTGAAACTTCATTTTGGAAGCATTAATGTGATTAAAGCATCTGTATCACATGTGTAGAAGTTGCTGGCATATTGTCTTATGAATTATTGTGTTGCTGTGTGTTTCTTTCTCTCTTTAAGTAGTTTTTAATACATATATTTTAAATTCGGCTACCAGCTGTGTGCTGCAGAAAGCTTTGCTCTCTGAAGAATCAACAGGTCTGAACCATACGAACAGACCAACATACACTATATTGCCAAAAGTATTTGCTCACCTGCCTTGACTCACATATGAGCTTAAGTGACATCCCGTTCCTAATCCATAGGGTTCAATATGACGTCGGTCCACCCTTTGCAGCTAGAACAGCTTCAACTCTTCTGGGAAGGCTGTCCACAAGGTTTAGGAGTGTGTTTATGGGAATTTTTGACCATTCTTCCAGAAGCGCATTTGTGAGGTCGCACACTGATGTTGGACGAGAAGGCCTGGCTCTCAGTCTCCGCTCTAATTCATCCCAAAGGTGTTCTATCGGGTTGAGGTCAGGACTCTGTGCAGGCCAGTCAAGTTCATCCACACCAGACTCTGTCATCCATGTCTTTATGGACCTTGCTTTGTGCACTGGTGCACAGTCATGTTGGAAGAGGAAGGGGCCAGCTCCAAACTGTTCCCACAAAGTTGGGAGCATGGAATTGTCCAAAATGTCTTGGTATGCTGAAGCATTCAGAGTTCCTTTCACTGGAACTAAGGGGCCAAGCCCAGCTCCTGAAAAACAACCCCACACCATAATCCCCCCTCCACCAAACTTTACACTTGGCACAATGCAGTCAGACAAGTACCGTTCTCCTGGCAACCGCCAAACCCAGACCCGTCCATCAGATTGCCAGATGGAGAAGCGCGATTCGTCACTCCAGAGAACGCGTCTCCACTGCTCTAGAGTCCAGTGGCGGCGTGCTTTACACCACCGCATCCGACGCTTTGCATTGCACTTGGTGATGTATGGCTTGGATGCAGCTGCTCGACCATGGAAACCCATTCCATGAAGCTCTCTGCGCACTGTTCTTGAGCTAATCTGAAGGCCACATGAAGTTTGGAGGTCTGTAGTGATTGACTCTGCAGAAAGTTGGCGACCTCTTCGCACTATGCGCGTCAGCATCCGCTGACCCCGCTCCGTCAGTTTACGTGGCCTACCACTTCGTGGCTGAGTTGCTGTCGTTCCCAAACACTTCCATTTTCTTATAATACAGCTGACAGTTGACTGTGGAATATTTAGGAGCGAGGAAATTTCACGACTGGATTTGTTGCACAGGTGGCATCCTATCACAGTTCCACGCTGGAATTCACTGAGCTCCTGAGAGCGACCCATTCTTTCACAAATGTTTGTAAAAACAGTCTGCATGCCTAGGTGCTTGAATTTATACACCTGTGGCCATGGAAGTGATTGGAACACCTGATTCCAATAATTTGGATGGGTGAGCAAATACTTTTGGCAATATAGTGTATTTCAGGCATCAAAAAACACATTCAGTCAATCTGATAAATGTCACAAAGACCACTACTTCAAATATCTAAACATTTCAAGGTATATAAAACTTAATAACTTAGCAGAGTAATTTAAGCTTCACTTGACTTTTAAATGTTATTACAGGAGTGAGATTCTGACCAGAACTGATACCATTTCAGTGATTATTAGATTATTAGTGAGACTTATTGAAGCGGACTCCAGCAGAGTGCTCCCCATCCTCCCTCTAATGATGTAGAAACAAGTGAACATCATGGGTACCGAGGTAAAACGTGTAATAAAAGTGCAGGCCTGAACTCACCCCTCGGCGACTGATGCCTCCATGCGATGCCGGCCTCGGGTCGCCCCACCGCCTGGCACATCAGGTTGACGTTGCTGCCCTCGTTCACCGTCACGTCCTTCGATATATTGGTTATCTTGGCAGGAACTGACAAGAGAAGGAAAGGAGTGATTGATGATTTTTAATGTAATTAAAGCCACGTGAGCAGAGAGCCAACGGTCCCCTATGATCAGAGGCTCAACATGGATAAAAATAACACCAAGGTTGGGGACTCAATTAGCATGAAATTAGCTGACAAATCTGACAATCTTCTGGCTTGCCGTCATGTTCTACATGATTGATTTTCTTCACAGCGCTCTGTAGCTTTGCTGCTCCGCTCATTAGACAAGCATGAAAGGATTTGGACTTGGAAGGGATGCTTCTGACAAGGCCGCGTCTGTTTGGACTTTTACCTTCTCCCCTTTCTCTGCGTTTCCTTATTTGACACATTTGAGCCTTTCTAGGAAATATTTACAGTTATTAGAAGCTTTTCTGTCTCTCTGGCTTCAGCCATCTTTTACTGTTGCTTCAACAAGCAGTTCTTCTGCAGGTGAGAGGATCATCTAGAAGGTCGCTCTGCTCTATGATGCTCTGCAGACAGACACAGCTGCACAGATCAGCTGCTGGAGTGTATAAAAATATAAATGTCTTTTTTGTACAGCTTTCATTTCCTTTTCTTTAGGTGCAGCAGTGATCAAATGTAAACAGTGTAGGAGAAAAAAAACGATGCAAAAAATGCATTGATATAGAAGTTCAGAGCATTAATATCTATGGTGCAAATATGCAGTGTTTTTCCATCTGCGCCGCAATGTTCATAAACCGCCTGGATAAACGAAATCTCACCCAATTTGAACCAAAGTCTATTGATCTCTTAGGTTATAAATCTGAAGAAAAACAATTTTTCCCCATATACGGTCATCCTAAACTGCTAGATTGGGAATCATCCCAACCTGGCAACAATGCACATAGGACAGGAAACATTAGCCTTTAGATGCAAAACCCCATCATGCACCGCAACATATTTCTGCTAAATATTCAAACATAAATTCACCAAATATAAGAGGAACATCGTAGTTTGGTTTAGGCTGGTCCTGCATTGAATGCTGTGAAGCCTCTTCCCAGAGGGCAGCAGGGAGAACAGTCCATGGTGGGGGGGTGAGGGGTCAGTGATGATGTCACGCTGCGTGTCTCGCGACACGCAGCGCTGGGATGAAATGTCTTTAATGGAGGGAAGAGGAGCCCCCATGATCCTCTCTGCTGTTCTCACCTTCTTCCAGTCTGAGGCGCTGCAGCCTCCACACCACACAGTGAGACAGCTGCTCAGAACGCTCTCTATGGTGCTTCTGGAGAAGGTGGGGAGGATGGGGGGGGCAGGTGGGCTCTCCTCATCCTCCACAGGAAGTCCAAGCTCTTCTGGGCCCTTTGGACCAGTGAGGTGGTGTTTCCAGTCCAGGCGAGGGTGTCTGTGATGAATGTGGTGCTGCTGACCACCTCTACAGCTGAGCTGTTGATGAGCAGTGGAGCGTGGTTAGGACGGTTCTTCCTGAAGTCCACCATGATCTCCTTGGTCTTCTCCACCTTCAGGATCAGGCTGTTATCTCTGCTCCACCAGCTGCTCCACCTCCTCTCTGTAGTCCAGGTCGTTGTCGTCTCTGATGAGGCCCACCACCGTGGTGTCGTCTGCAAACTTCACCATGTGATTGGTGGTGAACCTGGGGACGCGGTCGTGTGTCATCAGGGTGAGCATCTTTGTGTGTCTCTGCCTGTTTCCTGTTTCAGCAGATTGTTTTCTCTGTTGTTCAATAATGAATATTCTAATCTATTTAATATAGATTAACCTGGAGTAGGTTTAACCCTCTGAAACTAGTCAGTAAAGTAGCTTCAGCATCTCTCTTTATGTTTACTTTAAGATAACGTCTAGAAGATAATCTATAAAATCA
The DNA here is from genome assembly GCF_016077235.1 of Cyprinodon tularosa. Classification (NCBI taxonomy): domain Eukaryota; kingdom Metazoa; phylum Chordata; class Actinopteri; order Cyprinodontiformes; family Cyprinodontidae; genus Cyprinodon; species Cyprinodon tularosa. The sequence continues at coordinate 216,115 of NW_024039569.1, read as the reverse complement.
TTTCAACATGAAGCTGATCTCATAGAAGCAGAGTTACCGACGGAAATCTATTAATATCTGAAAGGAAAACAGGAAAAAAGATTTTTCCTTTTGTGAGCACAGAGCATTTGATCTTAAAGGTCGGCCATTGTTACTGGTTTCTGTTCGCCACACAGGAAGTCGATAGGAGAGGTTTTCCAAGGAGTGAAAGCTAAAAATGGACTTTTTCTGTTTTTCATTGTTGTTTATTATTTGTTTTGTTTATTATAGAAAATACTGAGAAAGTTCAACTGAATAGAGACGCACTGATCAAAGATCCCCTGATTTACAAACAGTTCACCAAAGTGAATGGTTTTAAATGTCAGTAATTCTATGGCAGAAATGTCTCAGTGCTGCTGATCCACAGTCCTGCTGTGTTTTCGTCTTTTGCATCATAGAGGCAAATATCAGGAAGGAGTTACGCTGCATCCTGCTCTTCAGGTTAGCCTTGAGCTAACGGTAACTTTCAGCAGGAGCAAGAGGACTGGAGCAGGAGGAAAACTGCATCCCGCAAGAAAACCAGTTACATAAAGAAAGCTTCTTCTTATCTATCCACACCTGCCCTGCAGAGACATCAATGATTAATTATGGGTGGGAAGCAGCGCATGATGCCTCTGAGTCTGGATGGAGAAAGGTGAGCTGTGGTGGTTTGAAGGTGCAGCATCTCCAGCAGAGACGGAGGAATCTCCGCCAGTGGCCAGCAAATAAAACACAGCTCCTCTGCTAGCTGAGCCGCTGAGAGATGAGGCTCTCCATGTTTGCTCTGCCAACAAACTGCGTTTTTCCTCTTCATACTTTTCCACCTCGAATCCTCCTGCTGCCATAATCTGCATCTGTGAGATTAAAGCATGTGACAGCATGAGGTGCAGCCCGCCGCTTCTCCTTCCTCTTGTTCTCCCTCATTGGATGTGCTGTTTGTCGGCCCCTTATCTCTAGGTTCCAAATCTTCTTTCCAAGATGTTAAATATCTTCATTACAACAAATGTATTGATCATCATGGTGTTTCTTTCCCTTCATGGCGACACTGTTGGGAAAAGGTTTGGAAGCTACCTGTGTGATCGCGATGCTGCGTCTCCACGGCGATCAGAGGAATGTGATAATTTAGCAGCCTCAGCAGATGCTTTTATTTTTATTTATTTTACAGCCAACCTCAAAAAGAAAAGAAACAACAGACATTGTGGACTTCATGGTTCTAAGCTCCTATTTCTCAACATCCAGCCTGTTGGGTTTTTGATGGTGGTTCTGACTGACAGACCTTGGATAAACCAGCATTATACAGGAAATACCGGCCGCCTGTTGGCCTGTAGGCTGCTTTCAGAAAGAACGGAGCTCTGTCAGGAGCTGCAGGTCCCCGTGTGAAACTCCCTCACTACTTAGCAAGTGGAGGAGGCTGGGAACAACAACTCAGCCTAATTAGACCTTGTTGAATTAGAGAGCAGGGTCAGTAGGTGCTGAGATTACTGCACAGAAACATCAGCAACTCTCTGCAGAGGCATTAGCTACAGACCTCCAAAGCTCCGCTGACCTTTTTCCCCCTGAAGAGGCAGGTAGAGCTTCATGGGAGGGGTTCACATGGCTGCAGCATTGCTGCACAGCAAACCATCAGAGGTGGGGGGTAAAGGACCAACGAAAAGGCTAACTGGGCCTCCCTCTGTGGTGAACGAGGCGGCTTTGGGGGCAGCCAGGAAAGGAGCTGATGCTCTGGGCTCTGTGTCAGAGTCCAGAGTAAAGTCACTGAGGGGCCGACCTTGGCCCCTTGGTTCCTGTGTGACTTTGATATTTTAGCATCCTGAGACATTTTGGATGACGCCATGCTGCCATCTTTACAGAATCACCTGGAGACATCTGCCTCCTTGGTGTGAAAGGACTTGATATATTACCTCAACCAGACAAAACACTATTTCTATGGATATTGAGCATTTCAAAGCTTTATAGGAGCATTTTCTTCTGCCAACTACAGATTCACTTAAACGACAAAAGGCATTTAAAACAGGAGATTATAGCTTGGTTTAGGCTTAACATGGTTAAATTACATCGTTTCGGCCTCCATCCCCCCTGGAGAATTTGCAACTATGCAGAAAGTTCAGCACGGAAAACATGGCGAAGAGCAGCAACTCCTGCTAGCAAATGTAAACCTCCAGAGACGTCCCGTGATTTAGCTCATAAATATCACCAGGTTGTTAAAGAAGAGCTGCACCATCCAAAGTGGGATTAATGTCTTCTTTAGGAATCAGACCAGGTTCCCCCCAAAAAGATTAAAATAATTAATGTAGTAAAGTTATTTTTTATTGTTTTGTGTTACAGATCTGTGATCATTAAACTGATTAATGTTGCCTAACAGAAACCTGGCTGCAGCAAGAGGATTATGTGAGCATAAATGAGGCAACTCCTCCTAGTTATTTAAATGTTCACATACCCAGAAGTTCTGGGCGAGGAAGAGGAGTAGCAACAATCTTTCAGTCTGACTTACTGATTACTCCAAAGGCAGTTTAAAATTACATTTAACATTCAACCCTTAATTTCCCTCGTCCAAATCCAAGCCAGAAAACCTCTTCTTTTTCTAACCTTTTATGGTCCACCTGAGGCCTGCACCATGAAGCAGGTTTACCGGGTTAACAAGAGTTCAGCCTCAACCCGAACTTTCCGGTGCCACATAACATTATTACCGTATGTAACATGATCTGAACGGCTAACCTGATCCAGGGCAGCGAAGTTTCCAGGATTGATCTGAATCCTGGAAAACGCTTCACCCAGCAGCCAATCAGCTGCTAGGAAACAATGACGTGTCCTTTGATTAAAGACGCGATTTAATTCAGAGCAAAAATAAATAATAACAAAACATCAATAAAGGATATTAAAAAAACAAAAAAAAACAAAATCTGTTCTTGAAAGAATTAAACATTTTTCAATTAATTTATTAAAATTTTTCCTCCCTTTTGACATTCCAACCTTTCACTCTTCTGTATCTGTGTCCTCCTGTATAATGTCTTCATACATCGCTGGCATTACCTAGTTTCTTTTGGAAATGATATATAAAACTAAACAATAAAAATAATAAAAATCAGAGCGCAAATTGTGAAAAAATCCTGAAAATTCCTAATATGAGCAACACAGGTTTTCACGGCCCGGCGGCAATATACCGGATTCTGGATTCGAACCACATGTTGGCCGTGCGACTTGCAGGAGTTAACCCTTGACCCCTGACCTTCACTGCATCACAGACCTCATGGCCATGAGTTATTACTCTACCGCCAGCTTCATGTTCCCCGTACGGGATGCTGAGCAGCTCTGGAAAAACAGTCTGTCCAGATGTCCATCCTGTCCTCCTGCACCATTTAAAGGAGGGATTTATTGAATGGCAGGAGAGTCAGTTCCTGGATTTCTGCAGGAGATCCTTCCTGCCAACAGCATGAACACCAACAACACCTGTTCCAGAAGCTCCTATCAGTTACTGATGAATCCCCTTTGGGATTATAAGACATTTTTTGATTGTAATGAATAATAATTTATTGTTTTATCCTCATCTATTTTCTCTATATCTTCAACTTCTCTCTGTCTTCATCATCATCATCATTTCCCTCCATATCAATACATATCGTCATTTTGCTCCTGAATAATTTCCCCTTCTTCTCTATCTGCCTTGTATTCTTTGGCTCATTGGTATCTCTTCATCACAGTCTTTATTGTCTTTATCTAGGATAAAGCAAATAACAGTAGTACTATACTAGTTGGCCGATGCCATACAGTACTACTCACAAATCTCGCCTTGATTGGAGGAGAACTGTTCATGTTTGTTGGTGATTTTCATTTTCACCATGTTAGCATCAGATTCTCTGTGATAATCCAAACTAACTCTGTGTGATTATGACACAGACTGTGAGGAGAAGCTGATGAACCCTCATGTACCTCATCTTGATCTCTGCCTTTGTTTCCATGGATCCAGTCTTTCAAAGTCAGGCTGCCTTTTGCAGAAGTTTCCAGCTGCTTTTTAACAACTGTTATCTTTTTTTCCTGGGTATTAAATCTGTAATCATATAATATGGAGTATCCAAGGGACAGGTAGGTTTTATCGGGGCCAGTGGACACACTGATAGCAGCGTTAATAAACAGAGCCCAATAGTTTCTGTGATGACACCGTCACAGCCGGAGTCAAATAATGCATTGTTATAAATGTTATTCACTCCACACATATATGAAAGGAAATCACCAATTCAAGAAACGCCTTCTAGAGAATCAATGAGCGTTACTAAATGCTGTGTTTTCAACAGCAACTAAATAAACTGAATCACAATAAAACAATAAAGTTTCAGCCATAGCTGTTAAAAAGCTCTAAGATAAATTTACTGCCCTGTGGAATAAATCCAAGATCATTCATGTCTCCTAAATGAGCAGCGCTAAATAGATCCAGGATGTCTGCTTTGCACAGATAACTTCATAATTAATACGTAATATACACTAAGGCCCAATCCCCATCCACTGGTTTACTACTAGACCTCACCCACTATAGTGGAACTGAAGCCATTAGGCCTAACTGGGACCCCCCCCCTTAAATGACTGCAGATTTACGTATTTATTCACATACCCAGATACATGTCACAATAAAAGAAGAGACAAAGTTAAAATAGAAGAAAACCTGAAACCATAGAAATGTCTGGCTGCCTCTTTCCATTTGTAGCTCTCTCTCTCTGCCCGTTTCTCGTACCGACTTCCTGCTCTTCCTGTCTAAGCCGTGAAAAACTGTCTCACCTTACTTCTGCTGAAGCGGATCTACTCCATGTTTTCTGTGAAATTATATCTAGTTTTCTCCCTTTTAAGGAATGCATTCTTCTATCCCTTCTTATGTTGACTAGCCTTACCTGCAAAGAGAAATTGGGACACCACTACCCTCACCGGAAGGAGCACAACTTAGGGATAGGGCTAAAAAGTAGAGCTGTCAGGATAGGCATTATTGTGCCATAAAGGAGTTCACTTTAACACACCTTCTTATCTACCAATAGGACATTGTAGAGACTTTAGGCTCCAAAAAAGACACTTGAGGGCTTTAAAACGCAACCTGGTTCCAAAGAGGGCTTAAGCTAAGCTAACCACAACTTGAAGGGAAAATCAGGGACATTTTAAATGCAGCAAAAACATGTGCAAGTATTTTTTTATGTAATTTAAACAGGTACGCATTATCTGTCTTCTATCAGTAGAAGTTTGGACCTCCAGAGGGCATCTGAGGGCAGTTTAGCAAACGCTTTGACCTACAGCAGGTGACTTTAGCATGCACTTTTCAACAATTGCACTGAATTCATTCTAAACATTATTTCTATCTTTATAGACAAACTTTCTTCTTTTGTTTGTTTTATTTATTATTATTTCTTATTTAACAGTTAATTTCCTGTTTTATTAGATGTAACGTCAGGGTCCTGTGAGTGTGGAGTGATGCATCTCTCCCTGAGAGGATCTAGGTGGAGTACCTGGGCAGTCTAAACAGGTGGAGCTCTTCAGCCTCATCAGAGTGCAGCAGAGCCTTCGCTCAGCGCTGGATTATTAACGTTTAGTCTCTCTGTCCATCTCTTGCTGTAACCTATCTAGTTGTTGTTATCTCCTGTGAATTTACCAGAAGTAGCTCAGTCTTTTGCTGTCTCTAAGTTTTTCTTTCAATGGATTTCATGAAGAATCAGTTCCTCTGATTCACCTCCTGTGGATGAACCTGTAAGTTCCCAGCCTGCTCGCTCCACCGTTCATCATTTCTTGCTCCATCAGAATCCTGGTTCTCTCACACCACCCAGCTCCACCTCGCACCATCAGAGGAATAATCATCCACCTTCCCCCACATGGGACCCAGGCCATCTTCCCTCCACACCTCGCTCAGAGTCAGAAAGAAGGAAGCTCTCTTTTATTAATCCATGATCAAAGTCTCTGGCCACTGCTAACTCCAGTCTCATTCCAGCCATCGTCCTGCTGTGGTCTCATGTCTGCGGCTCAGTGGAGAGAATAATCTTCTTGCACTCAGAATGCTGTTAATTTAATTCCAACCAGTTGAATTGAGTCGAGCTGGTTTTATGGGGAGTGATTGTGTCCACAGTAGAGGCTTCTGTTAATCCAGCTCAGGGTCAGAGGAAGCCTGCTGCTTATTCTCAGCGCTCTAGTTGGAAAGCTCTTCAGGAGTTTGATAGTGATCTCCAACCCAGATTAGGAAATAATGTTTCAATGAAGGAGGACATGGTGAAAATGTTCTTAATCTCATAAAATGTATTAAAGCAAGTAATGATACATTCACCTAAAGATTATATTTTAGCCAATCTTTATGGCTTTGTCTTCATTAGTCCTCTAAATGGATCTATTGAGGTGTCTTTTTGTTTGTCTAACCTAAAACGAGCTGCATGTGAAGGTAAGACATGAACAAACATTCTGAAAATGCACAGCAGGAGATCTAAGATATAAACCTTCTGTTAGCACGGACTGATGGAGGAGGAGATAGAGGAGGTGCCGGGCTGAGCTGCAGCTCTACCTGAGGAAAGTTCTTTGTTTTTATTTCTGATCCTGCAGCCAGAGCTGAACAAACAGATCAGTGACAGGATGCAGATTTATGCTAGTTAGCTTTACTGGAGACACGCTTGGAAAATGTCCAAGAGTTTTTTATAGTTCTTACTGTAATTCTTAGTGAGGACTCTTTATGGTGACTGCTTTTCTGAAACCCGGTGTCATTATTTAGCCTCACTGCATAAGCAGCAAAGTGTGCTCCGTTCCAAGCATTTCAGGAAATTCTGGACCAGCATACAGCTTCTGTGCAAAGCTCTAAAAAAAGCATTAAAGGAAAAAATCATATTCACTTCTATTCAGTTTATTTCTATACCTCTAATTCACATCATGTCATCTCAGGTCACTTTCCAGTTCACCAGATCATCCAGTCAGATTGATTCAAAGTTTTCTATCTAAGTAAAACCAGCTGATTGCATCGACTCATTGACTCTTCAGCAATCCCTCACACTAAGCATGCTTGTAGCGACAGTGCAGAGGAAAAACTCCCTTTGAACAGGAAGAAACCTCCAGCAGAACCAGGCTCAGTGTGAGCGGCCATCTGCTGAGGCCCACTGGGGTTCAAGGAGACAGAAGCAGACATAGAAAAAGAAGCATAGATACAAAAGGCAACTGTAAAAGGTGAACCCGTCCAGGAAACACACAGCCAGGCAGACGAGCTCCGAGCCAGCTCCCATGTCAGAGGATGAAGAGAGCACATCCAGTTAGTCACAGTCAGAGAAACAGGACTACACTGGAAAACAGACCAAGCTCCAACATCTAGAAACAAAGGTGTTGATGGCAGCAGCACAGCTGAACTAACAGATTCTGCAGAGTGGGAGAATAGAGGTAGAATGAAGCAGAATGATGAGAACTATCAGAACTGTGGGAGATTCCAGTCATCCAGCGCCCTGAGAGGAGGAACAGGAGCCTCCTTTTCCAGACTCCAGCAGCTTTTCCCACCAGGCTGAAAACCCTCCAGCATAGAGGGTTCACTATCTGCACTATTGTCACTTTGTCTTCTTATCACTGTGGGATGGTGAGGAACGTAATTTCCATTCCTTTGTATGTCTGATTCATGTAAAGAAATTTACAAATAGACTTTTAACTTAGGAAACTTTCTTTCTGATCTCCTCAGTAAATAATTACAGAACTTGGATTCTGTTTGATAGAGGGACGGTCTGTAATCTGAGGGATTAGAAAGCTGCAGAAACACTTAGATTAAGTGTTGAACACCTGCTATTCCACAACCTTTAAACAGCAAAGTGGTGAAACATAATCTGCTGAAAACAGATGTGCGCTGCTCCCGGCAGGGCATGCACGTTTTTCCTAAACTACTCTAATTCATCATTTAGGGGCTGTTGGCTCAATCTGTCTTGTGGGTAGAGCCCCAGCTCTGATCTCATCCCACCCGGCATGGGACGCCTACCTGCAGGAGGCACCTGAACATCACCAGAAGCTCTTCTCAGACGCTATCCAGAGACACAGAATGAAAACATGGAGGATATTAATGGGAGGAAAACATGAAGTAAATAAGGATAAAAAGCATCAGAGGAACTGTATTAAAATGGAACTTAACCTTCAGAGCCTCTGCTCCTCTAATAACATGAGTTACATCTTTCATAGATGCTAACTCAAATTCTATATTAGAATAAACACGACTGAGTGAAGCATCAGCAGAATAAACAGCAAAGCCTGTTTTAATCCTGTATTTCCTTCCTCTGTCAGCAGGAATCTGGGATGAACTCACTCTTCTAATCATGTTCAAAGGCACCGAACTCTGGAAAATAAAAAGACCCGATAGACGTGAATAAATAGCTGAGCAGAGACGCTTCTACCTCAGTCTGCTGGGAATCAATGCGCCGAGTTTAGTTTTAACTTCCTCCTGATCATTTTTCGTCTTGTGTCCTAAAATAAACGCCATATTATAAACGGTTGATTGAACTGATCCAGTTCTAGCATCAGAGCGTTGGTGAACATCATATTAGATATTATTCACCATTTCTGCAGAGAATTTAGATGTTTAAATGTGGGTGGATAATCCTTATAACTGACAGAACAACTGTCTGATGTTAGGTTAGTGACCCGAGTCACTGAAACTGTGAGATCTTTCATTAGGGTTAGCATTAACATTGAATTAGCACAAACTCTTCTTCCTTTTTCACAAAGTTGGGATATTTGTCCCTGAAATTTCACCAAACTGACCAGAAGGAAAATGTGTTTTTGTTGAAACAAACTTTAGCAATAAATGTGATTCTGATGTGAAGTGACGTTTCTAACGATCCAGAAAACAAGAAAGATTCTGCTAACAGCAGTTTCCAGCGTGTGAGGCCATACTGATACGAAGCTATGAATGTTTGAATGAATGCAACCTCCTTAGATTGATTTCTGCACCTCCATAAGTTCTGCTTTAACTGGACCCCTTCCTTCTGTTCCAATGATTAGATCCAAGCATAAACAGCAACATCAGCTGCTTCATGATGACAGTTGTTCTTCTCTGAATCTCAAGCTGAAGAAGTGAAAATAATCCAAACTAAAAGCAAAGAATAAGCAGAGTCAGGATTAGAGCACTGATGTTTTTCTTCTCTGCTTTTCTCTGGAAAATGTGACAAACTAATTATCTAAGTAATCAAAGAAATGATCTGAGACAATTAGCAAAGGAACACTCATGGAGGGCTCAATTACAAACACCTGAACTCCTCTTAATCACGCAGGTTCTGCTAATTAGCCAGAGGCGACAGGAGCGTGTGGCCCGACAGCAGCAGAGGGTTTACCACTGGTGGAACGCAGAAAAACAGAAAGACAGTTACTGGGACTGGGAAGGGAGAGGGATGGAACTGGGATCAAACTGAGATTGGGACAGGGACTAGGACTTGGATTGGGAAGGGACTGGGATGTAACTGGGACTAGGATAGAACTGGGACTGGGATGGAACTTGGACTGGGAGGGGAAAGGGATGGAATTAGGATGAAACTGCAACTGGGAAGAGGACATGGATTGGGAAGGGACTGGGACTTAGATGGGACTTGGACTGGGCTGGGGCAAGCTGGAAATATATTGGGTTTGCATTGCAGCCATTTTTAAATAACTAGAATAAAAAAAAATCAGATAAAACGTAGATTAAAGATTTTATGACCTGAAAATAAAATCTGATCAGGAGAAAGAAGCAAAGAGTTTTTTTCTAGAACCTTATCTCCTGAAATAAAGCTCGATATTTAAGCTCATTTGGTTTCAGAAACATTTCCTAAAAAGTAAAGCAGGACATTTTTCATCATAAAATATTTTTTGCTGCTTTATAATAAACACATTAAAACCTCCCAGATAAGATAATCCAGGCAGGGAACTTTTAATCCCAACTAATAGAAACTTTGCAAACGAGAACGTTTTTTTCCGACTGAATCTTTGGTCTCTTTACGGCTGATTTCCACATCCAGCGGATCGGCCTGAACATCCGACGTTTAGTTCCTGGAGTTTCTCCTGTTGGAGGCTTTCTGATCATTGAACCGTTCACTGATTTCATTCTGTCTCACTGCAGAATGAGGCCATAAAGCTGCTTTACAAACATTTTACAACCCTTCCCAGATCAGCTCTACTAAATGTTGTCTTTGGGTTTAAATGCATAAACTCTGCAGGCCAGCTGAGTTTTACTTCTCTGTCAGTATTTAGAGAAAAAGGGTCAATAATGATGCATTAGTTTCTCCGTTATGGAAAACCAAAAACAGGAAAGCTCTGACTCTCCTGCAGCTCCTAACAACATGATGTCATGTACGGTAAGCAAGCAAAGCAGAACTCTTTAGATCACGAATGTTGGAGCTTTAAAGACAACGGAAGAAACCAGAAAAAGATTTAGGATCATTATTTTCCAGGAGGCTGATGACTGACAGGTTGCAGCGGAAAGAAGAGTGGCATCACAAATTTATCCCATTTAAAAAAAACTGCATCATTTCTACATTACAACCAACGGATGAGATTTCCCCCTCTGGGTGGTTTCAGATTCACTAATGACTTGTTTACTTGTGTTACATCGCATAAAGGTCATACAAATCATCCTTTATGGAACCCAGGGCCTCTGAAATTAAAAATAACATCCATTCAAGCTGAAATAGTAGCTTTTCTCCTGGAACCAAAAGATCGACTTCAGGCTGGAGAGTTAAACCAATCAATAAGCAAAGAGCATTATGATAATATTACAGCTGTCAGAAACTTTAGCTGGAGAGGCCGTTGTTCTTAGGTGCGCTAGAAAGAAAGAAAGAAAGAAAGAAAGAAAGAAAGAAAGAAAGAAAGAAAGAAAGAAAGAAAGAAAGAAAGAAAGAAAGAAAGAAAGAAAGAAAGAAAGAAAGAAAGAAAGAAAGAAAGAAACAGAAAAAATAAAGAAAGAAAGAAAGAAACAGATAAAATAAATAAATAAATAAAGAAAGAAAGAAAGAAACAAACTAATAAACAAAGGAAAAAAGGACTTACTGACTTTACAGAGGGAAAAAAAGACTAAAATGATGTAATAAGAGCAAAAATGTTTAACATTAATACTCTTTAGTTCTAAAAAATATCAAATGTATAACAGATTAATTACAATAACTATTTATATAATAAGTGATGAATCGGGAGCAGCAGCAGAGATGATGTTTAAAGTGAAACCAACGTGCCAATAAAGGCCTGCATGCAGCACACTGTTAGAAATACATGCATGGAAAAAGAAAAACACCTAAAATAGGAAAAACAAAGCAAACATGGAGGCAAATATAACATGAGGTCTAACTGGGACTGGAAACAGATGCAAAGCAGTGAATCCGTCGTCTGGAGCAGAATATTTAAGGAACGCACGGCGTGGGCGGTCTCCTCATCCGGGATTATTTCTCACCTCCTATCTTAGTGTTCAGACAGGAGGAAAAGTAAAACTATTCTGATAGAACTTCATATTTATTTAGTGTAAACATGGAAGCACAGGAATCCAGACAGGATGTTGATTTAAGGATTCTGTGGTTTAAACCAACACATGCAACTGTATAGAAAATGAAGAGTGATAAAGAGAAAGCAAACATTGAACACAATAGCAGGATCACTACAGTAATAAAAACAGAGAATCAGTCGGAGAGCTTCACCAAGCAGCTCACTGGATTCCACCTGCAGCCACAACCTGGATTACCAGATTCTTTCAAACGGAGGTCTTCAACAGGGGGTCTGTGACCCCTAGGGGTTCACAGAGGTACTACATGGGGGTCAGGAAAGTTTTGGTTGATTAGAATTTTTTTTTATATTCCCTCCTGCAATTGTTTCCACTGTTTGAAATGTCTTTAAATCCACATTAACATGAATTCAACAGACTGTAGTAAACAGATAAATGGAGGCAGAAGATGTCTTTCAGTCATCAATGCTCACATTCAGCGACACACAGGAGCTCTTTAAGCTGGACACCGTTTCATTCACAACACCTGTCCCATCAACCAGAAAAAAGAAACACTTTAATAATCCCAGGGAGGGATTACTTTAGTTACATTACTCCATCTGTAATAGAGTGCCTATAGGACCAGTTTGATAGAACACTATTTAATACTATATATATAATCAGGGGGTCCCCGCTCCATCTAGCCATCAGTTTGGGGTCCTTGGTCTAAAAAAAATGAAAACCCCTGCATTAAAGCATTCCTGGATCCAGATGGTGATCCGGATCACCACCAACCTTTAACCCTTTATAGGGCATTCAGTGAAAGACTTTAAACATCTAAATTTCAAGCAAAGAATACACTGAACTCTAAGTAAGTCAGGTTTTCTTAAAATAAGTGCATTAATAAGTGCATTTTTTCTTGAACTGAGCAGGTAAGTGAAATACTTTGCAAATGGAATAAAAACATTTACATTTAAAATAAGGGGGGGGTGCAGTCTCCTATTTCAGGTGCATAATATCAAATAATCTGATTTAAAGGATAAAAATGCTCCTTCAACCGGGAGATTTTCTTATTTACTTACTCAAATTAAGGGTAAATACTTTAAGACATTTTTATAAGTGTATAGATCATTTTTGTAGTTTGTTACTGGAATCCAGGACAAGACCTTATTACCTTTGTAATGTTAAAAAAGTTGTATATTTTGATGGCATAAATTAATGTCAATGTAATAACAAGAAACCCCAACTTGCCCGTATTTTTAAGAAAAATAAGAAAAGTGCTTCTAGAAGAAATTCATGAAAAACACTGTGAGAGTGAAATAAATGTCCCTCCATTTGTAAGAGGTATGCAAGTGATCAAAAATGGTACCTTGCCCTACAAAGGGTTAATGGATTGTTCCTCAGACTGAGGTTCACCTTTTGGTAGAAACTTCCACTCCAAACTCATTAATTCTGCTTTTCTATTTGTTCTTTTCTCACATTGGGCCTGATCTGCTGTTAAACACGAGCCTCCATCAGTTCCTGCCTTGCTGCATTTTACCAGCAGCATCACTAATTCAAGCTCTGTTCCTTTTCTGTACAGACAGGTGCTCAGGTATAGATTATTGCTCCATCAGTGTTCAAACATGAAATATGAAATAGGAGCAGAGAAACAGAAACCTTCTCAGAGGAAGTGGGACGGTCCTGCTCTGCCTGCAGGATGAGGGAGAAAGGCTGTAACCTGGGAGCGGGTCGGTACAGAGCTGTTCCTTCTCCGTGATAAAAGATGTCAGCTTAGTTGGTTCAGCCTTCTGAAAACCTGCATTAGATTGTTTGGTTGAGCCCCACTGGGAGGTCACCTTTAGACAGACGGGATCTGAGTGGGGGGGGGCCTGCATCTTGGTCTGCTTCAGAGCAGCTTGTACTGACTCTCTGGGATACATAGAACGCCTCTAGAGAGGAAGCTCTGGCTTTACCTTCCTTAACTGGCCTCTGCAACCTGACATCTGTAGATGGAAAAGCCAAAGGATGCAGGGAATATTTCTGAAATTAGTTCCAGGAATAATTCAGCAGCTCAGGGGTTAGGGTTACATCCTTCCACCGCAGCGCTGTGTGGACGACACATGAAGCTCGGACTGACTGTCCTGCATGTCTTTAATGTCTTCAGTATAAATATGAAACACATGCCCCGCCCCCTTCAGCCGGAATCAACCCGCTGAGCAAAAATTGGTCTAAAAGTCAACATGAAACAACGTCTCCGTTTGGCTGAAAAGTAAAAGGAGAAAAGCTATAATATTCAGATCATTGAAAAGACATTAAGAAACTGGATTTGAACATCTTGACCAGATAAAGCCTAAAAACCAACTAAATAATAATAATGGAACTTTATTGATCTCACATTGGAGAAATTCCCTCCCTGCATTTAACCCCTCTCCTTGGGAAGCAGTGGGCTGCCATTGTGGGGCGCCCGGGGAGCAGCGTGGGGTTAATGTGTGTACATATAGAACATTAAAGAAATGAGATGCTTAACTCTGTTTACTGCAAACTGTCATGCAAATTTGGTAGAAAACTGCTGATGTTTGTGCAAGGCTAATCGCAGCTATCAGGAGACCACTCTATTTTGTGATTCAATCAGGAGGAGCGTTTTATCCTATGACCCGATCAATTGCCTTGTCAGAAGAACACTGTTCTGTAACCCACCCCATGTGTTATGATCTGCTAATAAAAAGGCTTCTGCTGAGGAAACCCACCAGAGAGCAGATGTGGCTGAACGTGGCTCTCTCCCTCTGCAGACGCCAAAAATCCCTATTCTGTGCGGACTCAGTTTATTTTTTATGAACCTACAATTTTGAACGTAACAAGGGTCTTGCTCAGGGACCCAGAGTGGAGGCTGTGGGAATCTAACCAGGTACTGGCAACCTTCTCAGAGCACAAGCTGCTCTAACCACTAGGCCACCACCTCCCAACAATCACGACGTCTGGCGTTTGGGGTAAAGGCTGCAGAGGCCTGTTAGTCACACCTTTAGAGAGGTCAGCTGTGTGGAAGCAGGAAAACACCACAACATGCAGGCGATGCTCATTCTACAACATAATGAGCAAATAATAATGTTTAAACATATTAAATCTGTGAAGTTCTGCTTTGTTCAAAGACACAAGATGTTCAACAACAAACTTTCAGCTCTAGTTAAAAAAAATGATTTGGTTTAGCTAATGTGCTGCAGTTTATTCAATGTGATAGAATAAAATAATGGGATAAAAGAGAATTCTCCTTAATTGAATTAAACAGAAATGAACTGATTTGAATTTAAACTGAATTAAACTGAACTGAATTGAACTATAGGAGATAAAAAATGACAATGTTTTAACCCCTAGAACCCTACGGACCCACCGGTGGGTCCAGCTGCTACGTGACCTCGTAATTTTACCAAACCCCCAGTATTGATGTAAAAAACACATTTGGCACAGTTTGGTGACATTTATGGATAAATGTGCCAAGATGGCCCCTCCGCCTAAGAAATTTCTCACTAATACCATTCTAAAATAAATATGATTCATCTGATTGAGTTCAAATTTGGTATATTTTACACAACATTTAGATTTGAAAGTCTGTAATACTTTTTTGTGCTATAAATAATATTTTGGTAGTGTTTTGCAATGTTTATTTCAAAGAAAATTTTGGCGAGGTTCAAAAAATGCAAAATATTTTGTATTTTGTCCCTAATATTTCAGGCAGGGTCAAAGCTACAATGGTGCTGACACCAGAAAACCATTCTATGACATCTTACCTTTACAGACGTACCAACAGTTTCTTCTTAAATCTAATAGCTGTGAGGCTATAAGTGATTTACTTTTGTGTGTTTTTGTCAGGCAGAAATTTATTTATACCCCCTGAGGGTCAGAGATGGGAACTCAAGTACATTTTTCCGATATATTTACTTTACTTTACTACTTATTTTTATG
Source organism: Cyprinodon tularosa (assembly GCF_016077235.1). Lineage (NCBI taxonomy): Eukaryota > Metazoa > Chordata > Actinopteri > Cyprinodontiformes > Cyprinodontidae > Cyprinodon > Cyprinodon tularosa. The sequence goes on along the minus strand of NW_024039569.1, from coordinate 200,772 downwards.
GCGACTTTTTACTTCTACTCCTTACATTTTTACACAAATATCTGTACTTTCTACTCCTTACATTTAAAAAAATTAGCTCGTTACTTTAGTTTTGAATCATTTCAGTGGAGTTACCGTTATTATTTTTCACGTCATCAATACCAAATTCAATCTAATTGGATGGGAATCTACGTTGCATTTGACGCACCACTACAAGATGAATCGACAGATTCGGCGGTATTCATTGGCGGCAAATCATTGCAGCTTGGTGGCGGTGGCGTTAGCATAGTAGCATGGACGACGAGATGATTGAAAATGAACACAATGGAGATCTAGTCCTATAGGCAGACATCCATTTAAAATGTAGGCAACGGCATGAAAAAAGTGGTTTCTACTTTTACTTTTATACTTTAAGTAAATTTACAAGCCTGTACTTTGTTACTTTTACTTGAGTAAAGAAGTTTAATCAGTACTTCCACTTTTACCAGAGTATTTTTTAACACAAGTACCTGTACTTTTACTCAAGTACGGAAAGTGAGTACTTTTGCCATCTCTGCTGAGGGTGTAAGCGGTTAAAAGAGATGCGTTACGATGGTTTGAACCCTTCCTGCTCCCACTGAAGTGATGCTGAAGTAAGAAGCTCTCTTTCCAACAAGGATCAGATCAAATGTTATCAATAACTGATCAAGGTCTGCTGTCAGCTCTATGTTTGCTTTAGACGGGCGGGTTTTTTCTATGCATGTGTTTCTGTGTCCATCTTATTCTGACGAAGATACTTGGTTGAATGTAAACTCCAGGTTTCCTCTCTATGCAGCTCTACTCCACATTTACAGCTCTACCTCCACTTTCCCCTCTAACTCTTTAGATGAGCTGCTAGAACATTTTTATTTTAAAGTTTCAAACATATTGATTGTTTCCCTGCATACAAAGTGAAGGTTGTTTCAGGGAATCTCTGTGGAGAAGTTCTCCACCGGTCAGAGTTAGAAAAGCTGAACGCAGGTGGAGAAGTTCTGGACCCCAGGTTCACTATAACATCTATAAAGAGAGGCTCTACATATAGCTTACAACTGAAAAATCTTTATTCTCTGAGAAAAGCTAAATCATTGACAAAGCTGGAGTCCTTTTATCCACAGTTTTCTGTGGCTGCAGCATTGAACTGCACTCTGCCAGGGTCTGCAACAAATGTGCAGATTTCTTCACTGAAAAATACCAATAGATCAGAGGAGCATTCTGTCCGTCCACTTCTATCCAGTACCATAGTTTACTCCAACTAGATCCACTCTCGGTTAATTTTCCCTATAAACCACAGAGAGAAGGAATCATCCACCAACTAATTGTCCCCTCCTGCTGCCTCCATGTTTTATGTTTCTGTATAAACTCCCAGTCACCTGGTTCATGGTGGGCGGCCACCAGAGAGGCTAAACAAGCAGGCAACCAGACTCTGGATCAGTTTTTCTGCCTCTAGTTTGAGCCGAAGGAATTGAGGAAAAGAGGAAAAGACTCCTGGACACAGAAGGTGTTGAAAAAATGTGTGACAGGCTGCCTGCCTCCAATGTAAGCCTGTTTTGTGGAGCTTTATTTCAGGTTTTAATGTGATAACATCTGATTTGACTAGATGAAAACACCCTTTGGTCAGGAATTTATCCCCAGACCCTAAAAACAACATTTATTATCCAATGATTGGAAATTGAGCATTTGGAGAACCTGCTCCTTGTGGTTCAGTTTGTGTTCAGCACTTCTACCTTACTTTTATTTCTGACACATAATGCTTGAATTTAAACATTAGTTTGCAACTTTGCTTCCCTTCCTATCCCAGGATTGTTTCTGTTAGCATTATGTTGCAGTTTCCTTTTTACTCACCATTGTTTCAAGATTCAAGATTCAAGAGACTTTATTGTCATTCACATCACGTGTTACATGAGGTAGAACGAAATTGAGAGTCACGGCCCCAGTTACATCCGGATATAAAAAATTAATTATAAAAACTAGCTACAAGATCAAATTATATAAATAGAAAAAAATATTTACAGATATATAAAAACAAGAAGTAGAGAATAAAATGTATATTAATAGGAATGTACAGGATGGATGAAGTATGAGTAATGTAGCAGCGTGGGAAGATATATTTAGTAGTGCAACATTTTAAAGTGTCCGAGTGTAAACTGCAATACAGTGTCATTGGGGGGTTAGGGGTTGAAGTGACCAAGTTATTGTTAGGGACAGTTTGAGAGTCTCACAGCTTCTGGTATGAAGCTGTTTCTCAGTCTGGTTGTCCTGCATTTGATGCTCCGCAGCCTCCTGCCTTTGGGTAGCGGGACAGTATCCCAGTATTTCCTGCTAAATTAGCTAGATGATGTAATCCAGCGGTCCCCAACCACCGGGCCGCAGACTGGTACCGGTCCATCAGTCAGTTGGTACCGGGCCACACAAGCGGGATTTTCTGCGGTTACAGCGACCAAAACAAAGCTACGGAGCAGACAGGACATCAGGAGCACACTTCATGTGTCGTTGTTTCCGATTACGCCTAGATGGGACTCCCACTAATTCAACATAATGGTGAGTTTTATTTTTTTGCTGTTTGTACTTGATTTCTATGCCAGATGTATCATTTTATTTGATTGTATTTACACTTTAAAGGCCGGTCCGTGAAAATATTGTCTAACATATGACCAGTCCGTGGCGCAAAACAGGTTGGGGAACGCTGATGTAATCAATTACCTTGCTGGGTTCTACCGTTTAGAGCAGGCATCCCCAACCTCAGTCCTGGAGGCCCCCTGTCCTGCAGGTTTTAGAGGTTTCCCTGCTCCAGCACAGCTGATTTTAATTATAAGCTGATTAACAGGTTTTTGGTCTACAGCAATCATTATAATCAGCTGTGCTAAAGCAGGGAAACCTCTATAACCTGCAGGACAGCCGGCCTCCAGGACCAAGGTTGGGGATGCCTGATTTAGAGGGTTTCCTTTGGAGTAATGTTTCGTTTGTTTTTCTTTCAAGTTACTTTTTTAGTTATCTTGTATCACATTGTTTATTTTGCAGACTCTTTCATTATGTAGATGAGTTCATAATTTAGATTAATAATTGTATTCTTGTTTCTCTCTTTAGACTTTTTTTTTTGCTACCTGTTTAATTGTGGTTTGTCCCACTCGGGTGCAGGTGTTGGTTATGCAAGCACTTGGAGTTCTTGGAAGCGCAGGGAGAGAGATGTCAGCGTGATAGGTGCCAAATAATAATCCTCTGAGGAATTTGGAACCGGTGGCTGATGCTGGGTTTTCTTTTTTTGTGCACCTCGCTGATCCTCGACCAAACTTCCTCTCACTCCTGTAGAACTACAGGCCCGTCTCTAACTGTCCACTCATCAGTAGGTTTATTGAATGAACTTTGTTCACCTTCCTTACAATGACCAGTCCGCTCTGCATCTTCCAGTCAGGTTTCCATGCCGACCACAGTACAGAAGCTGCCCCGATTAAGGTGTTCAATGACATCTGTATAAATTCAGACCGTGGAGGGCGCTCTGAGCCATATTTCCTGCTTGTTTCTGTCATTAGACTATGTAAATTTACTAGTCAGCTGCCGCGAGCCGGATAACTCTTTGGCGACCACTAGCTTGCTTGACGTTGCCATGACAACTTAACTTCCGTGAACTTCTGTTGATTAGGCCTCAAAATAATTAAAATCCAATAGATGTAAAATAAAAAAGTCAAAATCATTTCCAAATCTTCCTTTCGCCACTAGGGGGTGTTGCTGCACCCCCAGAACCCCAAATTCTCACAGCCATGTCTCCAGGCTCCCGCTAAATCAGATCTAAGTAAACAACAACATCAGTTACTATGCAGACGACACTCGTCTGTACATTAGAATCTGCATTTTTGTAGCCGCCAAGCTGTCTCAGTTAACCACAGCAGCAGCCCCTGATGTCATCTCTGACAGGTGAACATGTGTCCTCCATGCAAAATCCCACTTTCTTCCACCACCTGTAGGTCAAAGTGTTGAATTTGGGTCCTAAAGTATGGTACGGTTAGATAGTTCTTGGTAGTACAGGAGGGATCCAGCTGGTACCGATAAAGGAACCAGATTTGGGTCCATCTCTAAGTATTGGATAACTGCACAGCTCTGCTCTGCGTTCTTCATGTTAGACCAGCCTGCAGGCATCAGCTCTCTGCCTCCTCTCTCCTCCTGCAAATGGAACTTTAATTAGGGGTCATAAATGATATTAAGCAAACACTCTTTGGAAACAAAAATTAATAACTTTTGGAGTGTGTGACCCGTTCCACACTAGCAATCCCAGAGAACTGCACTATATCACACAGAGGACACACATTCCTCTTCTTTCAAAACAAGAGGAAGCCTCAAGAAAAGCTTGCAAAGTGGGAGGAGTGGAGCGACGCCCAGAGGAAAGCCTTTGGCTCTGAGTGCTTTATGCATCACTATGCTATATATTATAAATACTTGAAGTTATTATTCTTTCTGTTGGGTTTTTTTTTGTTCTTCTGTGCAGTCGTAATAGAAGCAGATGTTCCACACTGCTGGGAGATATTAGCTGACAAGGTCATTGGCTGATTAATTCAGCCTTTACTGTCTTTACTGCAAACATTCAGCATAATTCTCCCTGATGGTTTCCAGAGAGCCGAGCAGCCAGGGGTCAAAGGTCACAGTAATGTCCCCAGAGGATTACCTGATCCATGTTTGCCAAAGAGATAAGAGTAAACCACTTTCTGCTTGCTTGGTAACAACAACATATAACATAATCAGGGCCTGTTCTCACAGAGCAGCAACAGAAAGTCATTGTTTACCAAGTGGGTTCAACTGTGGATTAACATCCTTATTTCATCATGCCGATGTGTGAAATGACCCCCCCGCCCTGCCGGCACGGCTCATGCTTCTCTGCCCTTTCACTGGACCACAGCTGCATAAACACTGTAAATGTGGCATCAATATAGCAAACAGCAGGTTAGCATGACCACTGCCATTATTTACAAAGACATACAGCCTGCAGTGGGTTTATACACACGGATACACAGCAGGTAATATCCTGGAAGAAATATGTGATGTAGGAATAAAGAGGGAAGTGCAACTAGTAGCTCCCTGCAAAAAGGCTTCCATTCATCATCCATCCATCCATTCATCATCCATCATCCATCCATCATCCATCCATCATCCATCCATCATCCATCCATCCATCCATCCATCATCCATCCATCATCCATCCATCCATCCATCCATCATCCATCCATCCATCATCCATCCATCCATCCATCCATTCATCCATCATCCATCCATCCATCCATCCATCCATCCATCCATCCATCATCCATCCATCCATCCATCCATCATCCATCCATCATCCATCCATCCATCCATCCATCCATCATCCATCCATCCATCCATCCATCACCCATCCATCCATCCATCCATTCATCCATCATCCATCCATCATCCATCCATCCATCCATCCATCATCCATCCATCATCCATCCATCCATCCATCATCCATCCATCCATCCATCCATCCATCCATCATCCATCCATCCATCCATCCATCATCCATCATCCATCCATCATCCATCCATGAGTGAAGATCAGATCAAGAATAGAACAGCTTTCTCTTTTAGATAAATTATATTCTCAGAAAAGTGTTTTAATAAAACCAGGACAGGAAGCCTTACCCCAATATTTACTGCTACTGTAGAAGAGCAGTTCTTGTATTTATTAATCCTGGTGCCTAGTTTACTGCTTTCTGTAAACAGAACCTGACAGCAAAAGTTTGGCTCCTCAGTTGTGAGCTCTGAGATGTTTGAGGTTAACATCAACAAGAGGTGGTGTAAAAATGTTAGATCGGTCGGCAGCTTCTGCTCTCTAAGCAAAAGAGGCCATGAGTGTAATCTATCAGACTGAGCTCCAATCTGCACACAGAGGGTGTTTTCATCATTGCTGGGGATTTTAAGCAGGGTAATTTGAAGACTGTTTTGCCTCATTCTAACCATCATGTGGACTCGTTAAATGAACACTCTGGACTTCCATGCAGGCCAGCAGGTTCTGTAACAGCTTTCCCCCACTGCCATCAGACTGCTGAACTGTTGAAGCTCTAACCCAGACTGTTTGCACTTCAGACATGACTGATTTATTTCATAACCCCTTTACATAGAAGACAAGTCGATGTCCTAATGCATTTTGCACCCTTCTTATTAATTAATTAATTAATTAAAATTAATGCTTTTTGCACCACGACTTTACACCAGTTTCCTTTACATTCTTGATTACTGCTGCACCTTATAAATGGTAATGTTCGTTTCACTGTGTCAAGCTGTTCATTCTCTGATGAAAGCTGTTTGCATTGAGATTTTGTTTTGCATACACTGAAGATGACAATAAATGTAGTCTAAGTCTGAATATCGGACCAGTATTTTGTCAGATGTGTTGCTGCTGCAACTAGAATACTCTGTTATGTTGAACAAACTGCCCCTCTAAGCAACAAATGATGTGCATTAAGAAATACAGCATTAATTTTAGGTCCAAGCTATGATCTGATGTCATCAATGAAAGAGTGAACAAAAAAAAAATTAAACTGGAAGAAAAAGAGAGACCAAAAACTACAGCGATGTGGTGGGAGGCGATGTGTCCGTCTAGGATCTGGGGGTTCTTTGTGATGTGGGGGATGGGGGGGTAAGATAGAGATGTTGGGGGTAAGATATAAAATAAGAATAAAAAGAGATAAAATATATATACACATATAGCTCTTCTGTATATGTAACTCTGTTAATTTGCAGCCCTCTTTTAGCATACTGTAGTTTTTTTTTTTTTTGTGGAAGTCTGCAGTCCCAATCTATCTAGCATTATCTATGTGTGTTTCTGTTAATGACATCCAGAAGTGAAGGTAATGAATGTGTGCAGCCATAACCGAGTTCTTATTGTTGATCCATGAAAGGTGAAGGAGCAGAAGGTAGAAACAGCTTTTTTTCTACCAACTTGTTTTTCCATCTGTTTACTGCTTTCTTTCTGCTCTGTGTTTCATTCCTGTCATTCATCTGGTTTCTCCTCTCTGATGGTACCCCCATCAATTAAGTTTTATTTGCATCCTTTGAAAATGGAGAAAAGACCATTTTTTTAGAACTGAACCAGAGCTATAACCAAACATCAAACTGCACAAATGTTTAGATGGAAAAAAAAACCTCAAATAAGAATCTGACTGAGTGGTTTATGAATAGATTTCCAATAGTTTGAGGACAGATCAGGTCCTGTTTTAAAGCTGCAGACTGAAAAAAAAATCCTGGCTTTTAACATTTGAAGGTCGATGCTAAGTGCTAGCTTCCCTTCAAGTTGATTCCGCATCAAAAATATATAAAAGAAACATAAAATGATAGATTTTTAACAGCCAGGTGAGACAGACCTTCAGATTATTCCCTCTGTAAATACTGAACACCTCAGAATGTAACGCCGCTCCTGAAAGGAATGAAGACTTTCTGACGGCTCTGAACAAATCAGAGGTGAATGTTTTTAATAACAGAGTCGTGGACATTTTCTCTGAAATATGAATAATAATTACTTTATTCTAATAGTCGGAAGCCCATTCAGAACATTTCTGACCAGGCCACGCCTACTTAGTGGGCGGAGCTCCAGCAGGTGTCACGTATAGTGTTTTACCAGCGGTGGATGAAGTACTCAGCGGTAGTACTGCAGTAAATGTATTGATACTCATACATAGACAAATACTCAACTACAAGTAAAATGACTCAAAAATGTAGCCAAGTTAAAGTATTAAGGTACTCACTTTTTAAAATATGTAAGTATTCAAAAATATAAATAAATGTTTCAATATTTATATTATCTATATTTTATTTATATATCTAATTTTCAGAGTAACTTTAAAGAACCTGTAAGTTTCAAAAACCACCAGATGTATTGATGCGTAGATCCACCTGCTATAGATTCTACACCACCTGGAAAGAACTTCAGCATAGAAGATAGTTTTGAGATATATTTATTATTATTTCTCATTTAAAATCAAACCAAAAATAAAATAGGAGAGTCTAGATTCTCCTCATTATGTCGTTATAGAATAGAGGTTGAAGGTTGAATCTATTAGAAACTATATCTATGCATTGAGAATCATCCTACTGAACAACTTGGCCTCATGGCAAAAACTAACACCTTCATAAAATGATAAACTACTAATAATATCTGCTCTGAGTTTCTATTATCTGTGAAACGTCATTAAATCTGTAAATCATTGGCGTCCAGATTCAGTCCTGAAATGATTAATCGATTTAGTAATTGATTAATCGTTATTTAGAATATA